>NC_047034.1:10536724-10840224 GCF_011762595.2 Tursiops truncatus | reverse complement strand
GTAAAATGCATTATATAATTTGGCATCTATGAAAGACAGACTCTTGAAGATCTTGATCTATTTGCCAGTATATATTAACATCACAGGAATAATTTTTCTTTTACTTTAATGAGAGTTAAAATTCCTAAAGATTCAATTATTCAGGTTAATCCTTTACCTAATCTATTCAGTGAGAAAAACAGATTCTCCTTTTGCCCAAAAATATTGTTATTGCTTTAAAAATCAACCAATAGCAATCCAGAATCTTGGGTAATTTTATTTTAGTTTAGTGTACTTAGAGCCAACCTTCCAGGAAATGTATCTACTCAGTTATTTTGCACACTACTGAAATATTTCTTGTTCCAAGGATATACATAAGTGGCCTCTATCACTTTCACTACAACATAAGTACCTAGGAACTAATATATCACTTACTCTAATAGAAGGCTGGGACCTTTTAAAATTCACCAGCAATTTTAATGGGAAAAAAAAGTTATTGTCATCCAAGTCTAATCACATGTCATGAGTAAACAATTTTGTCTGCAATTTTCTTACAGTTTTTAGAGAAAAATAATCTTTTTTTTTACAGTCTTGATATGTGTTACCATAGTAAGTCGCAGAGATCGGCTTAAATAAGCTAAAGTTGGCCACATGATGACAAATTCTTTTTGTATGTTTACTGTATAATATCACATTTTATTTCCTAAAAAAAAAATCTGTTTCAAAACAAGTACTTTCTTATAAGATTAGGAGAAACAGCCTCACATAGCCCTTTTTCCAAATTCTTAAGATTTTTTTTTTCCCTGAGAGGTTTTTAATTGGAATATGAGAAGAAAAATTTCTGTGAATAAAGACACCTGATAAATGGCATAGATATTGTCTTGGAAATTTTTATTGCATATAAATATAAATCT
This sequence comes from Tursiops truncatus, assembly GCF_011762595.2. Lineage (NCBI taxonomy): Eukaryota > Metazoa > Chordata > Mammalia > Artiodactyla > Delphinidae > Tursiops > Tursiops truncatus. The sequence continues at coordinate 10,839,331 of NC_047034.1, read as the reverse complement.
TGTAGTAAATAAACACTTTATTGATTCCAAACTTATGTAATCATATGATTTAAAAAAAAAAAAGTTGTAGAACACAGCATCCAGACACAAAATTTTCACAACTTTCAGTTAAAAAATGCTTATATAGTCAATAAAAATTAGAATTATATTTTAAAGCTATCATGGAAGTAATATGCTTTTTCTTATTTTTATGAAAAATTTTATAAACTATTGAAACAAGTGACAGATTGTTACTGAAATTCTAAAGAATAGGATATGTACTAATCTTTACGGATCAAAATCACTAATTTTATAATTTGCTAACTTTCATTTAAATTTGAAATGTTTTATTTAGATTGTTCTTTTACTGTTCCCCATTCAATTGCATACATTTAAAATCTTTGCACTGGTTCTCCATGTAAAGTGAAAGCAAAAATTTATAGCTTTAAAAGTACACCAATAATGCAAAATATCAAAGTGAAAATAGCATGGAACAGAAATTTAGAATTTTAAAGAAAACCCAAGGGTTTCCTTAAAATTAAACAATTCTCAATTACTATAAATAAGTCAGGGAGAATGAAACCACAAAATCGTTGTTCATACAAAAACATGTTTTTCTCCAAGTGTTCTAAATTTGCAAAAAAACTCCTCGGTCTCCTTTTCTCTTTCTTCCTTCCTTTCTCTCTTTCTGTACACATGAGCTCTAGGACTTTTACACTGCCTGGTTGATAAAACAGTGCCTCATTCCTCAGCACTGCCAGGGATAGGCCCAAGCCTTGAATCTTCACCTTGAATAATGTACATAACCGTGACCTCCAGTCCTATTTTCCACTTCATTATTCATAGTAAAAGAAACACCACCATCCCATGCTCTGTCCATGGACTGGGGTCCAAGAGTTGTGGTTGCTAGTGTCCGACACAGTGACACAGGTCAAAGCTGTGACCTAGCACATTCGTTGCCTTAACAGTAAGTGCAGTAGGATTGCATGAAGCAGTTCTCAGTTTCCAAATATCCCCACTATGAAGCGTCTCAGCTTCCTCTTTGCAATGGCATCCTGAAGACTATTAGCCATTGATTGATTAATTTTTACCTCTTGAAACAGCAAAGGTGAAGTCATGCTGGGTAACATGAAGAGCAAATTATCTGTGCCTTAACATGACAAATTTTAATTTCTTGCTCAAACTGCAGATTCAACATGAGTCATTGGGTGGGGGGAAGGGGGGCGGGGGTGGGCATCGGCTCATTGTAGCTCCTCAATGATTCAGGTTGAAGGCGATTCAGTGAGGAGCTTCCGTGACGTGATGAATCAAATAGAGACGTGTAAGCCCTCCACCAAGAAGTGATACACATTATTTCTGTTCATATTTCTTTGGCAAAAACAAATCATTTGGCTAGGCCAAATTTAAACAAAAACAAACAGAAGAATTACCTCATGATGGTATGAGGTGGTGATATCTCACAGTTTTAATTTCCTGATTTCTAAAGAGGTTGAGAATACTTCCACATTTTTTTAATGGCCATTTGGATATGTTGTTTTGTGAGTTACCGGTTTAATTCTTCTGTCCATTTGCCTATTAACTTCTCTGTCTTTTTTGGATTCATTTGTAGGATCGATCTATCCATCCATCCATCAGTCAATCAATTATCTATCTGAATCTAGAGATTATAACCCCTTTGTTGATTACATCCTATGGAGATGTTCTCTAGCTTTGTGACTTGCCTAAATGTTATCTTTTAATGGATAGGAGTTCTTAATTTAATGAAGTACAATTTATCAATTTTCTCTATTTTTTTCAGGTTAATACTTTTTATTTCTCTTACAAATCAAGAATTAAAAATTAAGCATATTTAAGAGCCAACAAAATACACTAAAATAGACAGAAATATTAAATTGGAAGAATTTGAGGAGGGGGAAAAATGTATAAGCCAATTTTTGATTGCTTATAATAGACACTGTTTAGAAAGGAGGGGGTCCATGCTTTTATACTAAGCTATAAAGTTTACCAAAAGAATAATAATACGTTTCTAAACATCAGAGGTGCTACATAGAAAAGAATGCTTGTGTATTTATACTTATATATTTTTCACATAAAGAATACTGCATATAGAGTAAAGATAAATTAATATGATGAAAAGAAGTCCCAGCATGTCATCTATACCTATAAAAGTAATGTAGCTTATCTCCCTTATAAGAGAAAATTACTTGCAAATTGACTGATGTGGTCAAAATCTTATTGAATGCTCTATAAGCTTAAAGTTAATTTATCAGGAAGCTTGAGATAAAAAAAAAATCAAAGTTGTATTCATGCAAAAACTAAATGCAAAGAGAATGCTCTAGTATTAAACATGTAGAAAGAAGAACCAAAAGAAAAAAAACCATTAAAACAACACTTAAGATTTTTAATGTTAAAGACAATAACTCACTGTGAAGATGTTATCATTATGTCTTTGAACCAATTGTACAGCAGGAAATTTCATGTAATGCAAATGACAAGAATGCAATGATAATTAGATGGACACACAGGTGACTTTAATATAACTTTCTTAGTCCAAGCAGATAAAATATAGGAAATGAAGTGGGCAATGGAATACCTAAGTACCATAATCAAGAAGATAAAATTTAAAGTTTTATAGTAAATTCTGTGTCATAGTAAAATTCTTCTTTTCAAGTATTTATTGAAAATTCACAAAAGAGATCCAATATTATTAAGCCACAAATAAAACTTATGATATTTGTAATGTGCACATTGCTTTCTTAGTATGCCTTTATTTTGTCTCGTCTACTCTGGTCCTAGTAGCAGAGAATTTCTCAGAAACTCCCTTTGAAAAAGGATAGTTTTAAAAACTCCTATTATGAAAGGATATCTCAATTCTAAATAATAGTGAAAACAGCAAAGCAATGTATAATTTATCTCTTTTATTAAAAAATAGTCTATTTTGATAGAACAATTGATGTGAATTAATGACTGATAAATAATTAATAGTCTGAGAATATTTTAGTGGTACATGACTTTGCCTTAGGCTGAGAAAAAAGCAACTTGGTCCTTAGACAGAAAATTATTTAGAAATACTAATATACTATTATTAACGGCTTCATGCTTGGATTAAAGACAGGACTGGTCGTGAAAAAATTTTATACAAAATGTCCTCAGGTTAAAAATAATCGTCCAAGTTGATGATCAGGTTAGAATATCTGATGTACAAAACAACCATAAACTTCTTAAGACATTTCTACTTAATAACTCACCCAAGTAAAATGAAGAGGTATTTTACATACTATACTGCATTGGTAAAATAAATTAAACTAGTGTCTGTTATGTTTCATGTTTATAATGATTTTATTTACTAAAACTAAGAGATTCATATTGAATAACAAAATAATGATATCTTTTTCTTATGGGCTATATTTCTGTAATTTAAATGAGTATCAATTGAATATTTTAAATTCATCTACTTCCTCATCACTTTAAATTATTTTAGAAGCACTTAACGAACTTCAAGATGCATAAATATGGTCCAGTAGTGCTCTGAGCACAGGGCTTTCTGTCACTATTTCCAATAACTTTCTTGTTGCTTTCCTGAAGTCCCTGTAGCCAACTGTGAAGAGCTAAGAGGAGTCTTTGAGATTTTACCTTATTTGCATTCCTGTGTCTCAGAAAGAAATATCATTTTTTTAATTGAAGTATAGTTGATTTACAATATTATGTTAGTTTCTGCTGTACAGCAAAGTGACTCAGTTATACAAGGAAATATCATTTCTATCTTCCAAGACTGTTTACTCTATAAACATTCTTGCAAAGTTTGTCTGGAGCAGAGTCGGAACCTTTGCTTGCCTGAGGTGCAGAAGTAGGATAGAGCCATGGAGAATTCTCTCCCAAAACCAATCCACTGCAGTTTTGCCTTAGGTCAATATCACTGGTAAGCCTTATGTAACAACCTTTGGATGCTTTAATTTTAATGGAAACTTAGAGACAATTATCCTATTCAATTAATTTTTTTTAATAATTATATTTCTGTGTGTGATTTCCAAAATAATCTACTTAGTGTTTTTCTCATTTTGTTTTTCTGTTTTGTTTTTTCTACTTAGTGTTTTTAAAAACCTAAAGGCAGATAAGACAAGGTCTTAAGTTGAAAGTGGAATGTATGACACATCACAAATAACATAACCTGGAAAAAAGTTAAGCAAGTGAAATAAATTTGGGAGTTGTAGGAAGTTGCCAAAAAAAAAAAAAAAAGGGGCTTGCTACTAGTTAGAGTGATCAGGACAGTCTTCATGGTAAGACTAGCCCTCTGAAATGAATGATGGGTAACATTTTGATTGAGAGAGTAAGAGGGCAACTTTCCAAGTAGAGGCAACAGTAGAAGCAAACTTTTTTGGGGGGTAATTAATCATTTCCTTTGTGGAAGAGTTAATTTATGGCTTTTAAAAACATCAATGTAGCATTTTAACAATTAGAAATGCAAACAATTCTAATAAAGAAATATCTCTGTTTAGGACAGCTGACTGTGCACTTCTGATGTAGTTGAAAATGTGATGTGTTTTATATCTTTTTACTTTCATTCTTCACTTTCCCAAAGCTTCTCATTCAATCGTAGAGTTCACAGTTTGTAGATAGAAGATGAGTGCTTTTCATTTGGATTCACTTCCTGATGAATGAATACTTCTTTATTTATATGTATCCTGTGTAAGCTCAACAAACCCATGGTAACTTCATTCTTTTTTGTTTTTTATTTTTATGGGAAATTGCCTTGAAACTGCTGTCAGAGCAGTCTTTTTCTTTCCTTAATACTGGTATCATAAGTGCCTGTAGATTAGTATAATTTTCCTGGAATTATGTTCACAGGGGCACAAAGGGTCACCTTTTGTAATACGAACAAATTCAATTTTATAAGCAGCATTTATTAATAAAATAATTTGCATTAAGCAGACTTAATCTTAAAATAACAATTGTGCAAACAGGAAGCAGTGAATAATAAATGGCTTTCCCTGTGTGATTAGAGAATAAAAATACAGGTGAAGTTTTCAAGAATAGTATAGTTGGAACTGATTGGTAAGATATAAGTTTCTACCTCATACTTGTCTAGTTTCTTGATTCAGATGGTTATAATCAATAACCCATTGTATATCTAATGATAACTGCTGAAACATATGCTGAAACATGTACATAATTAATAATTAAATATTTCATAGGATACACGTGTGAGCAGGGTTTTCAAATATCACATACATTTAGATTTCTATAAAAAAGAAATAGATATCTATATGAACCAAAAAAGGCCACCAATAACTTAAAACGATTTTCCCAGATGTGTATGATCTACAAGAAAGACCATAGAATTTAGGTCTGATTAAACTAAGTTCCAGTTTCACCCTCACATTTGCTAATACTGTAACCGTAGGAACGTGTTTCATTATTATTTCATTTATTTATTCACCACAATTACTCAATGAATAAGGAGTATAAGTAAGACAACACATTTCTACGCAAGGGAAACAGATCCTTCCTTTAACATTGGGAAAGAAAGATAAAATTGATATGCACTATACCAAAGCTTAGTAAATGCTCTTATTTGGGAATGCCTAAGGTATTACTTAAGTAAGAGGAAATACCAAGCCTTGTCTAGGAAATCTTCCCAGAGATAGGAACAGGTAGACTGCAACCTGAGAGATGTAGACGTACTAGTTATGTGCAGGTTGAAAAGAGAGAGCATGAAGCTGTCAGGAATATTTCACAGGATGCTTCCTTCTGTGCTATAACAAGGAGTCTCTAGGTGTGCCTTATTAAAGGAGTTAGATTCCATTTTATTGGGAGCTATTGAAGGATTTTACCTAGGGGATGACAAATAAAATTTTCAGCTCTAAATGCAGTATGAAGAAGGATGAGAAAGGAAATGCCCAGAGATGTGGATCACTGGAAGTGAATTATGAATTAAGTTAATAGTAGTGCAGATGAGGAGGAAAAGTGCATGAATTAGAGAAATGTAGAGAAACTCATATGGCTTTACTCCCTCACTTCTTTCAGGTTTCTCATAAATATCACCTTATCAGAGAGGTCTGTCTTTACTGCTTAAGCTGAAGTTGTGTGTGTGCACATAGATACACACACACTGCTCTATCCCTTTACAGTTTGCTTTTCTTTACAGTATGTATCTTCACTGAATACATTATATAGCTTATTTGTTTATTGCATGGCTCTCTTGAATAGAGTTTATATGTATTTTTTTTTAATCACTGGCTACTCTTTTCCTAAAGCAGTGCCTGGAATAAAACAACCGTAAGGTAAACAACTGTTCAATAAATATATTTAGAGTGAGAATTGACAGAATCTAGTAATTGATGACTTTCATATTTTATCTTGTCTCTGAAGTTAAATAAATTAATCTGTGATAGGTAACCTCCATATATTTTAGGCATTGGCCATGTAAAGACCCCCAAATTTCCTGGCACATAATAGGCACATAAAACTATATGCCAAGGCTCCCTCCTCCCCTTGTATGAGAAAATACATCAAAGAAAGAGATAGGACTCTTTGGAAGCATTTCTTTGTCCTCATAGCATGCTTTGTTAATCTACCAAATTACACTTCTTACTTCTTCTTACATTATTAAAATGCAAAAATAATTCCAATTTACAAAATTTAATGTTGGAAAATGAGACACAGAAATAGGCAATGGGTCATAACATGATTTTAGAGAAGAGTATTGGTCTAGATGAGCATCTTCAATCAAAAAGTGCTGGAATGTAAAACAGTATAGTAATTCAAATCTATAGCTCTGAACTACATATGGTTTGAGACAGCATATCTAGTTAAAGAATTTTACACCAGCTGGCCCTGTATTCATACATACTAGGCATCCAGCAAACGCTAAGATTGCCATAGCCTAAATAGAAAGGCCCCAAGAACTCATTATCAGCAAGATAAGAAGAAGGGTCCTTTTGGGAAAAAAAAAGTCTCCACTGTCACAGCTGGTAAACTTGATATGAAAAGAGATACTATTTCAGGATCTGTTCTTGAATTTCTTTGCTTTTCTGCACAGTGAGACAAAAATAATAAACTGGTAAAAAGCAGACGAAAGATGAGGATGACTGAAGTCATGATTTTGAACATATCTCAAATAGATGTTATTCCTCCACTTCAGCTTTAAGAATGTTTAGTACAGAAAAGATGTAGGAGGGGAAAATAAACTTGGCAAAGTAAGGATAAAGGACTCAGGTGAGGAGGCATGATTTTGCAAATATGTCATTATGACATTCTGTCAGCATACTGCCAATTATTCAATGATTGCTCATGGCGATTAAAATAATCTTACATATTTTCTCTTCTGAGGCATACATTGGTGATGAACACCTGGAACCTAGAAGGGTTTAGAACAAATTTTACTTATTATTTACAAGAAGAAAAATATTTTAATTCATATATATATGACATGAATTAAACATGAACAATGGAAACTTTAATATTTGTAATACCATCTTGACAACTTTATATAGTACTTACTGAATTAATACCTGCATAAGGACATTAGATAGAAATCTGTTACAATAGATTCAAACTATTGTGGTCCAAACTGTGACTTGACTGAGATGTTGGTGACCATATATCAGTACTACTGCAACAGTTATAGCAAGGTAATTTAATTATTTAAATAAAATTAAATGTATTCATGAAAAATAGAAAAAATACTGCAAATCTTAGAGACTTCAAATTTAAGAATGCTAAAAATGACAGAGGCAAAAAAAAGTACATTGTTGTGTATTATAAAGTAAGAACTATTAGGTCACTTTTTTGTGTGATTATTATTATTTTTTTTTGAAAAAGAAAAATTTTAAGTCTTTATTGAATTTGTTACAATATTGCTTCTGTTTTATGTGTTGGTTTTCTGGCCCCGAGGCATGTGGGATCTTAGCTCCCAGACCAGGGATCAAACCCACACCCGCTGCATTGGAAGGCGATGTCTTAACCCCTGGACCACCAGGGAAGTCCAGTGTGTGATATTTTAACGCATGTATTTTCTGATAAAATACAAAAATTATAAGAAGACATCAGTGAAATATGATTTTTATTTTAAGAATCCTATCAACAGAAATGCACTTTATGTGAAACACTGAATAGCAGGTTTAATATTCAATAAACTTATAACAATAATGACAGATGTAAGTTTAACAAAGATTAGTTCAGTCTTAAAAAGTAACTTAGACTCTGTGGATAATATATCCATTGTCTCATGTCCAGTGTAAATAGATAACAACAAAACAAAATCCTGAGTCCTCAAGAATGGATGACCTTGGGGTTTGACAAGTCTGGTTTTGTGTATGGACAGGTTGCTGAATAACTAATTTATATTATTTTGAGAACTTTTACTGAATCATAAAATATTTTATCTAATGTCCCAAAATTCATCATCATAACTTATATGGTTGCCTTCATATTATCTTCTTTCAATTTTTGTGCATTTTTTTGGCATTTTCCTTTTTAAAAATATGTTCCTATATATAATCTGGTAGATAACTAGCTTTAATTTCTATTGATATTGTTAAAATAATTATAATTTATTATTTCATTAACATTAAGTTTAAAGTATTTTTTGTTTCTTTTTCAGAAATGATAGGAGTACACCAATATTTCTTTATACTGTTGCTACAGTCATTTTCAATTTATACTTGCATATTATTGGATTTTAAATCAAATTATTTAGTCTAAAATCAGATAATTTATCTTTAAATTACTTTAAAAATATTTCAGTACTCTTATCTATGAAAGTGCTAATTGGCTTTAATTCTACATATACTTTTGATTTTTGTTCAGTATTGACCATCAATCACTTTTTCCTATTGTTTCCTAAATTTTTAGTTATTTGCAATGATTCAATATATTTCCCACAACTCTAATGTGGAATGACTTATTTTCAGCAAGGTTTCAGGTTGTTCTGGTTACCAAGTCCTTTTATGTTTAAGATTCTCTATTGAAGGTTTTCTTATTGCTGTTATGATACATGAACAACAAATCAACGATGTAGTTTGCCAATCACAAATTTTTCTCTCAAAACTATTTCATTTCATTTTTTTCCTGTTAGTATCAGGCAACATGATGCTCAATTTGCATTTGTTTTCTTTCTTTTATTTTTATAGCAAGCATATTTTGTTTGTTTTGCTTATTATTTTGCCAGTCTACTTGTGGGATTCTTTGATTTAAAATTTTGCCATTTCATCAGGATAAGTTTGTGTTTAGTGAATTGTAATCGCTAGACAGTTCTAATTACAATTTCTGCATTGTCAGTTTTGTATTTTACAGTTACAAATGTAGGTTTAAATTATGTTCTTGTTTCTGTGTCCTCACCTTTCCCCCTACTCAAAGGAGTCCCATGTTTTTACAATCCTCTCAGCTTCTTCCTGCTCCTCCTTTATTATATTCTACATATAACCTTTCTTCTTACATCCTTTGGTTTAAGGAGTTAACATTTTCTTTAGTTCTATTGAGATTTCCAAGACAGATCTTTCTAAAATTATGTTTTTTTCTATGGCAAGGCTCTCCTTGCCCCAGATTTTCCTAAAAATTTTCAGTAGTTCTCCCCTCTTAGATGGACTCTGTGATCTCACAGAGCCTTTTTATGTACATTCAAGAAGTATTAAGAATAGAAAAAGAGAAGTGCTTCTTCATGACTCATTATGGCTAATTAATATGACAGCTTCTTTATCATTTTTGGTTGTTTTTGTCATACTTCTTTTAACCAGGATCATTTGTCAGTTGTAGTAAAATTTCTCATTAGTACTTCTTAGCACTCTAGTGAATTCAGTTACAATCACCTAGGTTAAAAGTTTTTCTTCTTAACAGTAGCGTTGTAATTTTGAACAGAATTTTGTATGAAAAGTAAACCCAGTATTCTAACTTATTTCATCACTTTCCAAAATGAATATATATGGTTCTCATTATAATGGTCAGGCATTTATTGAGAAGTCACTGGCTAGAACAAGCCATGGTTCCCATGCATAATCTGAAGTAAAGTCATTGAAAATATGAGCACTGCCTTTGATCAGTTTATTTGAAGAAATTCTATTATCATCATTTGTTTTCTGGATTTCTGCTGCCTGGCTATTATTTTACTGATTTCTGTTGAGCTCATTATGTATATTAGCAAAACAATAATTGTATATAATATGAATCATGCCATAAGGAAACAGATCTTTGAAAAGCATTCTTTTTCTAAATGGTACTACATCATTAGCAGCAGATGCCACGTGATAGTTAAAAATGAAAGTCCTACAGGAACGTTTGCCAATCATCCTTGATATGGTTTTTTAGACTTTGTGTTTTGTGAATTAAGTACAAAATTCCAGGGAAATTAAAGGATTATGAAAATAAAATGAAAATTTAAAAAATGTTAAAAATCAAGTTGAATTTACCTTTTTTCTCAGTGTGAATATTTTTAATAATTCTAAAAGAGGAAAAACACATCTTTGATAAAACTATGCAGAATGTGAAAGATGAGTCAGACCCACTTCTTCTTTCTTCACCATTATTCTATATGGTGGTAGTATCAATTTTGTTGTGCCTCCTATGACAGTTTTTCTAATTCTAAATTTATACACACACACACACACACACACACACACACACACACACACACATATATGCCACAAGGCTTGTATTAGAAAACACAAATTACATTTTTAAGAGACTGTAAGTTACTTCCTGATTTAGCTTCTCAGATGGACTTTAGGGGGTTTGAGAGATTTTAATGGAGATGAGTGAGTAGACTTACAGTTGTGACTTAAAGTCAATATGAATAGAAACTTTGTTTTGTTACTGTTGTTTTAACTTCCTCTACCACGTACATATACTCACATTTTTGAATATCATAAAATTTGAGCTGTATTACTTTCTGTACGTTTTTATGTAAAGAATGAATGTACATAATTAATGGCCCATATAAAAACTTAGTATTGGATAAAAAATCTATTCAAAGTATTTTAGAATTCTTTTGGCAGTATGTTTAGTTGTTAGTAGCAAAGATTTTGGACTTAGATTGATAGGGTTAAAATCCCAGACCTACTGCTTGTTAGCCATTTGATCTTGGGTAAATTATTTGTTTTCTTCAAAGTGCTTATATGTAAAGATGTTTATGGTGAGGGTTAAATTATTTTATTATTTTATATTTAAAATATATATGAAATACTTAGAACAGTATCTGACACACAATGGCTCAAACTTTTTATTTTTATTATTGTTGGGTTTTATATTAAATATATAATGCACTCACACATATATTAATATTAAAAAGAAAACCACATGACAAACAACCCAAATCATTCATAGCATGAGTTGTTTGTGGAACCAAGAATTTAAGTAATTAATCTTAGTCTCTGCATGAGACTCTAATGATAATTTTGACTTTGAATAAGTAAACCATAGTTTTCTAAGTAAATTATAAAAATTATTCTTTCCAATGGTATTCTTATGAGGTGGCCAGGGACCATGTTTCTAGTAATTATGCTACTTCGTTATACATTTTATTTTTTTATATGGGCTTTAGGAGATTGTTCAGAACATTTCTTTAAACTCTAGATTATTTTGTGGAAAAGGATCGACAATGAGAAATAGATCATACTATGGTTGTTTACAGATACTATTAGGAATAATAAAGTGAATTTAACTAAGTTGCTGAATATGTGAGGCCAATGTAAAAAATTTTATCTCTATACAGTGACAAACATTTTTCACTGTTAAAATTTACATCATTTACTGTAACATAAAAATTACCATATACTTAGGAATAAATCTAAGAAAAAATATAAAAACACTACATAAAAATTTTTAAATATTATTGATATTAAGTGGAATTATATTTGTGGTTTAGAATACTCTGTATTGTAAATGTCCCTATTCCCTAAAGTATCTATAAATTCAATATAATCCTAATAAAATTCCCAGTAATGAATTAGGTTTATTTATATGTGGTGTATGTGAGTATCCTTGACTGATTCTAAAAAATATATGGAAGTGCATGTGGCCAGGAAGAGCCAAGAGAAATGTAAAGAAGAAAAAGAAATTTGGAGAAATATTCTACCAAATAACAATTAAAATAATTGTCATAAAGATAAAGTAATATTGTAATATCAGTGGAGCAATAGCTCAACCAGGGGAACAAAATAAAGAGTTCAAGGTACATACTCACACAGCATGGTCACTTGTTTTATACCAAGTTGACAACATAATACAGTGAGAAAATAATTACATTTTAAAAAGAAGGGCTTCCCTGGTGGCGCAGTGAGAGTCTGCCTGCCGATGCAGGGGACACGGGTTCGTGCCCCAGTCCGGGAAGATCCCACATGCCGCGGAGCGGCTGGGCCCGTAAGCCATGGCCGCTGAGGGTGCGCGCCCGGAGCCTGTGCTCCGCAACGGGAGAGGCCACAACAGTGGGAGGCCCGCGTACCGCAAAAAAAAAAAAAAAAAAAAAGTGCTAGGTTAATTGACCATTGATATGGATCATAAAAAGAAGCCTGACTTTTCTCACACGGTATATGTATGACAATTCTAGGTGGAAAATAAAATGTACATAAAAGCTCTAGAAAAGTAAATTAACATTGGGTTATATCATCATGACCTTATATTAGCAAAGACTTTGTTAATTAGGACACAGTAAGCAAAGACCATAAAGAAATGTTTTTATTGTAAAGAGTATATTTTTAATTAATAAATTTAAAAGAGTGAAAAATCAAGCCAAAAGATGAATATGCAGAATGCATTTATTTAAAAAATTCCAACAATTCTATAAGAGAAAATTCAGATGATAAAAATGAGCCAAAGACTTGAAAGGTACTTTATTCTTTTGTGCATTTTCTCTTTTGAATATCCAAGTGGCCTATAAAGTAGAGAAATATATTTAATTTCAATGACTAATTATCTCATTAATTGTCAAGAGCCTGCAAATTAAAACCAGAAAGTTATGCCTAGCACAACTTCTGGGGGGAAAATTCTGACTGGGGGTTGGTGGGGGGGAGAAAACTGACAGTACCTTGTGTTGGTAGAGATAGGGAGCAATTGAAACTTTCATATACTGCTGATGGAAATGTGAATGCATACAATCATCTTGGAAAACTTGTTGTCACTAGTTACAAGAGTAGAACTTATCCATACTCCATGATCCGATATTTTCACTCCTAGGGGTATATTCAGTGCAAATGCCTATGTACATTTACAAGGAGATATGCACAAGAATGTTTATAGTAGCATTATATTTAGTAGCTCAAAGCTAGACTAAATCTAAATATTATTAATAATCAGAAGACATTTAATTTATGTTATATTTACAAAATAAAGATGCATAAATGCATTTATGAGGGAATCCTCCAAACATAAGTGCGGGCAAAAGAAGCCAACACAAACAAGTGTATTCTCTTTGGTTCCATTTGTTTAACATTCAAAAATAGAGAAAATGATCTATATTACAATTCAGGTTTCCTTTGTTGCTGCTATGAGGGGTTTCTATGGTGCTTGTAATGCTCTGCTTTTTGATTACCCTAGTAGTTACTTAGGTTTACTCCACTTTGAGAAAATTCATAAACTGGTGCAACTTCTTTATGTATGTTATGCTTCAGTAAAGATGTTTACTTTTGAAATTGTTTGGTTTATGGCCAAAAATTTTTCCCTCAGCCCGTCACCTTCAGTACACTGAAACACCAGCGCCTATTTTCCATTTTTTGTTGTTTTTATTGTTTGTGAGATTTTCTCCTATAAACTTTTAAGTTCAACTATGTATCTAAAAGATCTTTCTGATATTTTATTTTTTCTTTTCCATTATGGTTTATTACAGGATACTGAATATAGTTCCCTGTGCTATACAGTAGGACCTTCTTGTTTATCCTTTCTATATATAATAGTTTGCATCTGCTAATCCCAAACTCCCAATCCACCCTCCCCCACACTCCCTCCCCCATGGCAACCACAAGTCTGTTCTCTGTGTCTGTGAGTCTGTTTCTATTTTGTAGATAAGTTAATTTTGTCTGTGAGTTTGTTTCTATTCTGTAGATAAGTTAATTTGTCATATTTTAGATTCCACATATAAATGATAACATACGTTATTGTCTTTCTCTTTCTGAGTTACTTCGCTTAGTATGATAATCTCTAAATCTATCCATGTAGCTGCAAATGGCATTATTTCATTCTTTTTTATGGCTGAGTAATATTTCATTGTATATAAGTATACCACATCTTCTTTATCCATTCATCTGCTGATGGACATTTAGGTTGTTTCCATGTCTTGGCTATCGTAAATAGTGCTTCAGTGAACATTGGCATGCAGTTTTCTTTTTGAATTATGGTTTTCTCCAGATATATGCCCAGGAGTGGGATTGCTGGGTCATATGGCAACTTTATTTTTAGTTTTTAAAGGAACCTCTGTACTCTTCTCCATAGTGACTACACCAACTTACATTCCCACCAACAGTGTAGGAGGGTTCCCTTTTCTCCACACCCTCTCCAGCATTTGTTATTTGTAGACTTTTTAATGATGACCATTCTGACTGGTGTGAGGTGATACCTCATTGCAGTTTTGATTTGTATTTCTCTAATAATTAGCGATGTTGAGCATCTTCTTTTCGTGTGCCTATTGGCCATCTGTATGTCTTCTTTGGAGAAATATATATTTAGGTCTTCTGCCCATTTTTAGATTCGGTTATTTGTTTTTTTGTTGTTGTTGAGTTGTATGAGCTGTTTGTATATTTTGGAAATTAAGCCCTTGTTTGTTGCATCATTTGCAAATATTTTCTCACATTCTGGAGGTTGTCTTTTTGTTTCATTTATGGTTTCCTTTGCTGTGCAAAAGCTTGTAAGTTTGATTAGGTCCCATTTGTTTATATTTCTATTGCCTTTGGAGACTGATGTAAGAAAACATTGCTATAATATATGTCAGAGAATGTTTTGCCTATGCTCTCTTCTAGAAGTTTTATGGTGTCATGTCTTATGTTTAAGTCTTTAAAATATTTTGAGTTTATTTTTGTGACTGGTGTGAGGGTGTGTTCTAACTTCATTGATTCATGTGCTGCTGTCCAACTTTCCCAACACCACTTGCTGAAGAGACTATCTTTTCCCAATTGTATATTCTTGCCTCCTTTGTGGAAGATTAATTGATTGTAGGTGTATGGGTCACATATTTTATTAAGACTTTCTAGGACTTTTGTAACACCTAGGTTTTCAGGTCATTGAGTTTTCTATGTCTCAAGAAACAGAAGTGCCCAGAATGTGTCTCCTTCTCTCTTTTTTATAAATTTTAATTTCACTTAAGTGTGCCTATGTGGAGCTATTTTCAGCCCAGTAAAATCTTCAGTTTTGATCTTGATTTTAGTTTGAATCCCAATTACTCCTTTGAAACACCTGTCATTTCCAGGTGCTCTTTGTTCCTTCATCTCTCCTCTTTTGTAATTTTCAACTCTTTGACCTGTTCCCATATGCTCTCGAAGAGTATCTCAAGCATGCTCTTAGCATCAGTCATTAAAATTTCCATGGGCTTATTTCACCCTTTACTGCCTCTCATACTTATTTTACATTTGCAGAAATAGGTAAATGGGAAATGTTTAAAGATAGACCCACCTGGTATACTTCCTTTGGACTTCTTCATTTCATACTATTTTCCTGCCTGCTATTCAGAATAAACATGTGATTTTGCAACTAAGAGGAGAATATCTATATGCTGAGAAGATCAGAGGATAAAGATGGAAAGTGTCTGAACCCCTGTCTTTTGCAGAGCATCCCCACCAACCCTATCTCACTATGTATGAAAAATATAACCTGTCTGATACTTAGGAGAGGAGAGGAAAATTATTTTCCCCATCCAGTTTAGACTGTAGGCCACAGGTTAAATAACTTTTAGTATAGCTGTGTATTATTTTCCGTCTTTTTCTTACAGAGTGGTCAGCTCTATTGTCAGTTAATCCATCTTTTATGAAAATTTAATAAAAAGAAAACTCACAAGAAATAATCAACATACTACTTTCCAAAAAATTTTCCCATTTGCTCTGAATCTGGGAGCCATAAAATAGCACCATTGTAACCAAAATTTTTGACACAGAATAAAATGGGTTCCACCTTTTCAACCTACAGTATCTCAGTATCCCCTACCCAAACCTTGCTTTCTTTATAGAGTTCATTTACATTTTAGATTCTGCTAATTATGGCACAGTACTAACTGCTACTAGGTTCACTAACAGAATTATAAAAGCTGCCTCTTAGAGAATCACTCAAATTCCTAAAACAAATAGATTAATTTTCCACATATATCAAAAAACTCTTGAGGGAAATTCAGACAATAAAAAAACTGTTATTACATACTCATTTACAATGAATAATAAGGAAAACTACATGGGGAAATTATCCAAGGCTATTCACAAAATAAGAGTTTTCTTCTTCAGAGCTAACAGTTTTGCCCAAGTCTGCTAAGACTGAGTCATCTAACACAGGCGTGAAAACCCATCACCTTTGCCAGATAACATAACTTAATCAAGGGGTACTGTTCCATCACCTTTATTCTACTGGTAAGAAGCAAGTTACTGGTTCCTCTGAAGCTCAAGGGCTGAGGATTATACAAAGGTGTAATTCATCACAGATTATGGGTGTGTCTGCCACACCATATATACTATTTTTTAAAAATCAGGAAAGATGTTCAATTTCAAAGTCATTATCATTAAGGCATGATCAAAAAACTACAGAATCTGTATTCATCATTTATACTTATTTAAATGTTTCTCTCTTAAAGCAATTAAAGTAATTTCTGTGCTAAGGTACGTTTAATTTGTTACCCTTAGATGTATTTTTATAACTTTAATTTTGTATTCGCTCATTTAAAAAGTATTCACATACTATTTATAAGAATGGAGCATATTATGTTTTTAATAGTAAAAACAGGAATTTTATGAGTTGACAATGAAAGCAAAACATTTAGTACCTAAGTCTACCTCCTTTCCCATACCAAATCACATGAAATGGCAGGAACAAGTTTGCAGAATATTGATTAATAATAAATTCCTTGACGATGGTAAAGCAGATTGACTTAAATGGACACAATCAGAAAAAAATAAAACCATAGTGCTGAACACACATGGGAAGTTCATTATCTTTACCCTTATTATCTTTCTCACATGTGATGAGGAAATTGTGTTTCCAAAGAGACCTCAAACTCACACACAACATATATATCATCACCTAATACAGACAATAATGGATAAGTCCAGGCCCTTTTGGCAGCTCTCCCCCCAGGTAGCAAGCCTTGGCAGTAGTGTCTCCTACCAACCCCACTCCCACTCCAACCACAGGCTAACTTTCCATATTTGCTTTATAAATAAAACTAGATCTATCAAGAAATGTGCAGGCCAGCACTAGAGAGAGAAGAGCAAAGTATTCTGAATCTCAACAAAACAGCAGAGAAAACACAAATACAAGCACAATAGAAAAAGGAAAATCTTCAGTATTTGCATACTGAGAATAAGTGTGCTGCTTTAGGACACGGGGGAAAAGCTTTTACTGGAAGTAGATTTCCTTTCTCAATTTGATTGCTTTCCCTTGAAGCATAAAAGGTACCATCTTGTGCTTTATCAAGGGGATATTATTTATATTTACCCATCTAGCTTCGTGATTTTGATAACAAAGTATTTTGGGGCTTTTCTTTAACAGAAGCTGGTACTGGTTAAATAATTGATTATGAAAAAGACTAATTTTTCTTTCAACAATAATTTTATAATTGAATTCATACCTCTAAAGCAGTGGTATGACGTGAATGTAAAGAACATTATGGGAACCTGACTTCTGTAAAATATTTGGTACAGGCTCATATTTGAACACAGAACTGTTTTCCAAGTCTTTTTGTAACATCACAGTTAATAATATGATTTAAAGGAACTCTTTTCAAATGTAGATAAAATGACTCCAAATAACAAAATGAATAAAAATAGAAACTGAGTTTCAGTAAGAACCTAGATTTGCCTTGCAAAACCCTTAGTTTCTAAACATAGCAAAATAGGTTTTCTTAGACATTGATAAGTAGGAGCTTTTTTGGTTTCTTATTTTCTTTTTTCCTTAATTACTCATAAAGTGTTTATTTTTGCAGAGCTTTGAGTATATAAACACAATTAATTTAGCCTCCTTGATAGAAATGTGTATATGTGGAAATGATTAGACTTATCCCTTAAAAAAAAAGATTACAAGTATTAAAAACTCTTAATGAAGTAAAACTGCATGCAAAAAGTTGGTAACAAGTTATGCTCAAGCAATTAACATTTGGAAAAAAACAGTATTCTTCTATCATGTAAATATTAACTAAAAATAACTTTTGTGTCATCTTATATGCTACCTACACTATAGAAAGATTAATGTCTTAGAAATCAAAGTAAAACTTGAAAAAAACTTGGAATAAAAAAATTATGTGCATTTTTAAAGAAAATGGAATGAAGTTTATGTTTAAATAAAACTTAGATGTGTTTTAGTTCAGTATGAAATTGGAATGTAAACAAATCGGAATAAAAAAGTTATTAAAATCTTTATACTTTATTACTCTATATTAATATGAGTGTAATTCTTATAATAACAATATTATATCACCACAAATATTTACTTATATTTTTTAATCTGTCTCCCTCATTATATCATATACTCCTCCAAAGCCAGGTATATACTGTAACTTCAGCACCTGTGCTTTGAAAATAACACTAACTAGATTTTGATTGAATAGATCCATGGGTAAGTGATATTAACTAGTTATCTAAAGTTCTGAAGAGGCCTTAAATCCTCAAGGGAACATATTTAATAAATGTTAAAATATAATAACATATATAACTAGTGAATTACGTATTATCTGTTAGGTACTGTAATATGATTTATGTTGAACTTCAAAAATACTTGAAATTATTACTGTTATATGCACTTTGTTGACACAGAGAAAAAAGTGTCTCACCATGTGAGGACTTTATTATATATCCTAGCCAACCTGATTTAGAGTCCATGTTTCTACCACTTTACTGTTGATTCTATTCCTACCAAACTTTCTGGGTAGATTGAAACAATTTTTGATGAGAAAAAGTAGCAGAAATGTACAGCTTTTCTGATCGAAAGCCTGCTTACATAGCTACTATGGAAATGCCATCTGCCATTTAACAATAAAATTTCCTGGAGGAGACCTTCAAGATGGCAGAGGAGTAAGACGTGGTGATCACTTTCCTCCCCACAAATACATCAAAAATACATCTACATGTGGAACAACTCCTACAGAACATCTACTGAACGCTGGCAAAAGACCTCAGACTTCCCAAAAGGCAAGAAACTCCCCACGTACCTGGGTAGGGCAAAAGAAAAAAGGAAAAACAGAGACAAAAGAATAGGGACAGGACCTGCATCTCTGGGAGGGAGCTGTGAAGGAGGAAAAGTTTCCACACACTAGGAAGCCCCTTCGCGGGCAGAGACTGCAGGTGGCGGAAGGGGGAAGCTTCGGAGCTGTGGAGGAGAGTGCAGCCATAGGGGTGCAGAGGGCAAAGCGGAGAGATTCCTGCACAGAGGATCAGTGCCGACCATCAACAAAATGCATCAAGAAATGCTAAGGCTGCTGCTGCAGCCACCAAGAATCCTGTGTGCAAGCACAGGTCACTATCCACAGCCCCCTCCCGGGAGCCTGTTCAGCCTGCCACTGCCAGGGTCCAGTGATCCAGGGAAAACTTCCCATGGAGAACACATGGCATGCCTCAGGCTGTTGCAGTGTCATGCTGGCCTCTGGCACCACAGGCTTGCCCTGCATTCCACTTATAACCACCTTACCCCTCCCTCCCCCCAGGCTGAGATGATAGTAAAGATGATCCAAAATCTTGGAAATAGAATGGAGAAAATACAAGAAATGTTTAACAAGGACCTAGAAGAAATGAAGAGCAAACAAAAAATGATGAACAACAAAATAAATGAAATTAAGAATTATCTAGAAGAAATCAATAGCAGAATAACTGAGGCAGAAGAACAGATAAGTGACCTGGAAAATAAAATAGTGGAAATAACTACCACAGAGAAGAATAAAGAAAAAGGAATGAATTGAGGACAGAGACCTCTGGGACAACGTTAAACACACCAACATTTGACTTATAGGGATCTCAGAAGAAGAAGAGAAAAAGAAAGGGACTGAGAAAATATTTGAACAGATTATAATTGAAAACGTCCTTAATATGGGAAAGGAAATAGTCAATCAAGTCCAGGAAGCACAGAGAGTCCCATACAGGATAAATTCAAGAAGAAACATGCAAAGAAACATATTAATCAAACTATCAAAAATTAAATACAAAGAAAAAATATTAAAAACAGCAAGGGAAAAACAACAAATAACATACAAGGGAATCCCCATAAGGTTAACAGCCGATCTTTCAGCAGAAACTCTGCAAGCCAGAAGGGAGTGGCAGGACATATTTAAAGTGATGAAAGGGAAAAACCTACACCCAAAATTACCCAGCAAGGATCTCATTCAGATTCAGTGGAGTAATTAAAACCTTTACAGACAAGCAAAAGCTAAGAGAATTCAGCACCACCATACCAGCTTTACAACAAATGCTAAAGGAACTTCTCTCAGCAGGATACACAAGACAAGGAAAAGGCTTACAATAACAAACCCAAAACAATTAAGAAAATGGTAATAGGAACATATATATCAATAATTACCTTAAATATAAAAGGATGAAATGCTCCAACCAACAGACATAGACTGGCTGAATGGATACAAAAACAACACCCATATATATGCTGTCTATGAGAGACCCACTTCAGACTTAGGGACACATAGAGACTGAAAGTGAGGGCATGGAAAAAGATATTCCTTGCAAATGAAAATCAAAAGAAAGCTGGAGTAGCAATTCTCATATCAGACAAAATAGACTTTAAAATAAAGACTGTTACAAGAAACAAAGAAGAACAGTACTTAATGATCAAGTGATCAATCCAAGAAGAAGATATAACAATGGTAAATATTTACACACCCAACATAGGAGTACCTCAATGCATAAGGTAAATGCTAACAGCAATAAAAGGGGAAATTGACAGTAACACAATAATAGTAGGGGACTTTAACACCCCACTTTCGCCAATGGACAGACCATCCAAATGAAAATAGTCACAAGCTTTAAATGACACATTAAACAAGATAGAGTTAACTGATGTTTACAGGACATTCCATGCAGAAACAACAGAATACACATTTTTCTCAAGTGCTCATGGAACATTTTCCAGTATAGATCCTATCTTGGGTCACAAATCAAGCCTTGGTAAATTTAAGAAAATTGAAATCATAGCAACTATCTTTTCCAACTACAGTGCTATGAGACTAGATATCAATTACAGGAAAAAATCTGTAAAAAAAACCACACACATGGAGGCTAAACAATATGCTACTAAAAAACCAAGAGATCACTGAAGAAATCAAAGAGGAAATCAAAAATCCCCTAGAAACAAATGACAATGAAAACACAGTGACCCAAAACCTATGTGATTCAGTAAAAGCACTTCTAAGAGGTAATTTTATAGCAATACAATCCTACCTCAAGAAAAAAGAAAAATATCAAATAAACAACCTAACCTTACACCTAAAGCAATTAGAGAAAGAAGAACAACAACAAAAACAAAAAACCCAAAGTTAGCAGAAGGAAAGAAATCATAAAAATCAGATCAGAAGTAAATGAGAAGAGAAATTAAGCAAACTGTAGCAAAGATCAAAAAAACTAAAAGCTGGTTCTTTGAGAGATAAACAAAATTGATAAACCATTAGCCAGACTCATCAAGGAAAAAAGGGAAAAGACTCAAATCAACAGAATTAGAAATGAAAAAGGAGAACAACTGACACTGCAGAAATACAAAGGATCATGAGAGATTACTGCAAGCAACTCTATGCCAATAAAATGGACAACCTGGAAGAAATGGACAAATTCTTAGAAAAGCACAACTTTCTGACACTGAACCAGGAAAAAATAGAAAATATAAGCAGACCAGTCACAAGCATTGAAATTGAAACTGTGATTAAAAATCTTCCAACAAACAAAAGCCCAGGCCCAGATAACTTCACAGGCGAGTTCTATCAAACATTTAGAGAAGAGTTAACACCTATCCTTCTCAAACTCTTCCAAAATATAGCAAGAGAGGAACACTCCCAAACTTACTCTAGGAGTCCACCATCACCCTGATACCAAAACTAGACAAAGATGTCACAAAGAAAGAAAACTACAGGCCAGTATCACTGATAAACATAGATGCAAAAATCCTCAACAAAATACTAGCAAACAGATTCCAACAGCACATTAACAGGATCATATACCACGATCAAGTGGGGTTTATCCCAGGAATGCAAGGATTCTCAATATATGCAAATCAATCAATGTGATACCCCATATTAACAAATTGAAGGATAAAAACCATATGATCATCTTAATAGATGCAAAAAAATCTTTTGACAAAATTCAACACCCATTTATGATAAAAGCTCTCCAGAAAGTAGGCATAGAGGGAACCTACCTCAACATAATAAAGGTCATATATGACAAACCCACAGCCAACATAGTTCTCAATGGTGAAAAACTGAAACCATTTCCACTAAGATAAGAAACAAGACAAGGTTGCCCACTCTACCACTGTTATTCAACATAGTTTTGCAAGGTTTAGCCAGAGCAATCAGAGAAGAAAAAGAAATAAATGGAATCCAAATCAGAGAAGAAGTGAAACTGTCACTATTTGCTGATGACATGATAGTATACATAGAGAATCCTAAAGATGCTACCAGAAAACTACTAAAGCTAATTTGGTAAAGTAGTAGGATACAAAACTAACGCATGGAAATCTCTTGCATTCCTATACCCTAATGATGAAAAATCTGAAAGAGAAATTAAGGAAACACTCCCATTTACCACTGCAACAAAAAGAATAAAATACCTAGGAATAAACCTACCTAAGGAGACAAAAGACCTGTATGCAGAAAACTATAAGACACTGATGGAAGAAATTAAAGACAATACAAACAGATGGAGAGATATATTCTTGGATTGGAAGAATCAACATTGTGAAAATGATGATACTACCCAAAGCAATCTACAGATTCAATGCAATCCCTATGTAACTACTAATGAAATTTTTCACAGAACTAGAACAAAAAATTTCACAATTTGTATGGAAACACAAAAGACCCTGAATAGCAAAAGCAGTCTTGAGAAAGAAAAATGGAACTGGAGGAATCAGGCTCCCAGATGTCAGACTTTACTACAAAGCTACAGTAATCAAGACAGTATGGTACTGAGACAACAACAGAAATATAGATCAATGGAACAGGATAGAGAGCCCAGAGATAAACCCACGCACGTATGGTCACCTTATCTTTGATAAAGGAGGCAAGAATATACAGTGGAGAAAGGACAGCCTCTTCAAGAAGTGCTGCTGGGGAAAATGGACAACTACATGTAAAAGAATGAAATTAGAACACTTCCTAACACCATACTCAAAAATCAACTCAAACTGGATTAAAGACCTAAATGTAAAGCCAGACACTATAAAACTCTCAGAGGAAAACATAGGCAGAACACTCTATCACATAAATCATAGCAAGAGCCTTTTTGACCCACCTCCTAGAGAAATGGAAATAAAAACAAAAATAAACAAATGGGACCTAATGAAACTTAAAAGCCTTTGCACAGCAAAGGAAACCATAAGCAAGATGAAAAGACAACACTTAGAATGGGAAAAAATATTTGTAAATGAAGTAACTGACAAAGGATTAATCTCCAAAATATACAAGCAGCTCATGCAGCTCAATATCAAAAAAGAACAACCCAATCTAAAAATGGGCAGACCTAAATAGACATTTCTTCAAAGAAGATATACAGATTGCCAACAAACACATGAAAGGATGCTCAACATCACTAATCACTAGAGAAATGCAAATCAAAACGACAATGAGGTAGCACCTCGCACCAGTCAGAATGGCCATCATCAAAAAATCTACAAACAATAAATGCTGGAGAGGGTGTGGAGAAAAGGGAACCCTCTTGCACTGTTGGTGGGAATATAAATTGATACAGCCACTATGGAGAATAGTATGGAGGTTCCTTAAAAAACTAAAAACAGGAGTACCGTATGACCCAGCTATCCCACTACTGGGCACATACCCTTAGAAAGCCATAATTGAAAAAGTCATGTACCACAATGTTCATTGCAGCACTGTTTACAATAGCCAGGACATGGAAGCAACCTAAGTGTCCATCGACAGATGAATGGATAAAGAAGATGTGGCACATATATACAATGGAATATTACTCAGCCATTAAAAGAAACAAAATTGAGTTATTTGTAGTGAAGTGGATGGGCCCAGAGTGTGTCTTACAGAGTGAAGTAAGTCAGAAAGAGAAAAACAAATACCATATGCTAACACATATATTTTGAATCTAAAAAAATAATGTTTCTGAAGAACCTAGGGGCAGGGCAGGACAGGAATAAGGACACAGACGTAGACAATGAAATTGAGGACATGAGGAGGGGGAAGGGTAAGCTCGGACAAAGTGAGAGAGTGGCATGGACATATATACACTACCAAATGTAAAATAGCTAGCTTGTGGGAAGCAGCCACACAGCACAGGGAGATCAGTTCGGTGCTTTGTGTCCACCTAGAGGTTTGGGATAGTGAGGGTGGGAGAGAGACACAACAGGGAGGAGATATGGGGATATATGTATATGTATAGCTGATTCACTTTGTTATAAAGCAGCAACTAACACAACATTGTAAAGCAATTATACTCCAATAAAGATGTTAAAAAAAGTGAGATGGATAAAGTGTGACATTCATATGCTGGCATACCTTACAGCAACAAGAAAGAATGAACTATTGCAACATGCAAGAACCTGGAAGAATCTTAGAAATAACGTGTTGTCAGACTCACAGACTTTGAGAATAAACTGAAGGTTACCAAGGGGGAAAGGTGGGGGGAAGGGATAGTTAGGGAGTTTGGGATTGACATGTACACACTGCTATATTTAAAATGGATAACCAACAAGGACCTACTGTATAGCACAGGGAACTAACTCAGTGTTCTGTGGCAGCCTGGATGGGATGGGACTTTGGGGGAAAATGGATACAGTATATGTATGGCTGAGTTGCTTTGCTGTGCACCTGAAACTATCACAACATTGTTAATCGGCTATACTGCAGTATAAAAAAGTTTTTAAAAAGTTTAAAAAATAAAAAAAGAATGAACTATTACAACATGCAACAACCTGGAAGAATCTCACATATAAAATACTGTCAGATGCACAGAAAATAATTATATAAAGACAAACAGCAACAACAACAGAAATAATGACAGTTTATAAGAAGAATTTTTTCATGTCCAGACACCAGTAATGCGATGATCAGGGAAGAAATGGTTAAAACCTTGGTTATCCTAGCAAAATCTGCACATTTTAAAACAAAATAAGTGAGGCACATGAATAGAGTCAACTTCAGAATTTACTGGCCAATTTGACGTTGGTTTGAATCCTGTTTTCCTTTTAGCACATAAAGGGATACCCAATGCATCCAGAAATCCAACTCTAATGAACATTCTGTAACTGCTGACTCAAGAGGAAACACTTTAAAATGGAGAACCGCAGTTACTCTTACCTTAGAAGGAGAAAACTATTAACAGAGGGAGAGTTGGGGGGGAGCAGCAGATTACCTTGAATTGCATATAATTTAAAACTTGCCCCAAATATAGTTCATGAACTTTCCTCTTTATATATTGTGCCAGTTTTCAATTTATTGCCTTTCAGCTCCCATCCTGCCCTTCTTTTTTTCTGCTCTGTGATAATGGAGCTGGGCTTGAAAACACTGATCTTTTGCCTGCTGGCACAATGTTAAGCTTCGCCAGTAGAGGGCATCGGAGGGACACTGGAGGAGGAAGGGGTTCCTCTGGCTGCTGCTGGTGCGCTCCGTAAGCGGACTCCTGTGGGGCAAGTGACTTTCCCCAGGGTAAGCATGGCTTCAGGAGGCTTTGCAGCAAAGCGCCACTGGTGGTCCTTTTCATAAGCGGCTTCCCTTGGACCTCTGGGAAAGCTTCCGAGCCGGTGCCGCAGGCCTGGCCCCTCCCATGAACCACTTCCCCCAGCACCCCTTGAGTTCTGAGGCACAGCACCCGCTAGGGGCATCCTCCTGCCGCACCCCCAGAGAACGGTTTCCTGGTGAGGGCTGTTGGCATGGCACCCCTCATGGACAACATCCCGGACGCTCTCTCAGGGCAGTTCTGCAGCTTCAGAGAACACCATCCGGTGAGCAAGGAGCTCTGGATTGCAGCCTCGGGGATATGGTCCTCTTCTACGTTTGTTCCTTCCCTGTGGGCTCGATCTCAGCTCTAGGGATGGCGACTGCTGCCTGTATCTGCTATCCCTGTATTCTTTAGAGATCTCTTTACTCCTTATGAGCCAGTCTCCCATTATTTCAATCCCCCATTAGAGTTAATAATTCTTTATATTAAAATTTCCCTATTCAAATTAAAAACAAACAAAAACAAAACCAATAAAGTTTCCTTCCTTCCAGGTAGCAAGTGTTAGCCTGTAGAACAGTGAGGCCATATGATATGCAGACACCTGAGTTACCACATCTTATCAAACATAATAGCATTGATTATGTCAATTTCAGAGATATTTTTAAAAGTGGGAAAATGTGCATTTAGAATCAAGTAAAAACAGCATTATCTATATTCACTTTGACCAAATTAAGTGAAAAAGCCCTTATGTTCTGTATCAACAAAACTTGTGTGAAGACACTTTTATTTTTTATATTCTTCCCTTTACCTGCTGTACAAACTCCTTTCCTTTTTCTCTATGAAAAGATTCTGGTTAGGACACTATGTTACTATTCAAGATTAGAAATAATGGTAGCTTGAAATATGGTAATGATGAAGATATAGAGGACTGAAATACGTTGAAATTCATTTACAAAGTGAGATTGATAGAAACTGATTATGAATAAAATTAGTTTTAATTATATCACAGATGAAAGTGATTATGTCTTTGAATGTCATCCTAATTAGGAGAAAAGTAGTAGCCATTTGTTTCTATATATTTTACACAGAAGTACAAAAATGCTATTGATTTTGATCCTTTATTTCTCTTCATTCCTGATACCCCAATTAGGTTATAAATGTTGACTTTTGAAAGATTATTTATACTTACATTTTGGTTTATTTGTCTTTCTTCATATAAATGTATCTAATCATGAAATGTATGCTATAAATTTAATCTTCTGGTACTTCCCTTCCTCGCCTGTTGTAGTCTAACAATATCTCTCCATTTCTAAACCAAATTGTAATTGTTAAGTCCTTTGTTTTGTTTTTGTTATTATAATCAATGAGTCCCTAGGAGGCATAATTTGATATTTTACATTTAGTTCTTACAAAGATATTTTTGACTAATGCAAAAGAAAAGAGAAAAAAATTAGACTTTAGTAGCTATTACCTACATGTTTTTAGAGAATCAAACATAAAATGCAGAAGGAACTTGGAACCATATTGCATAACGGAATCCTATGGCTTTTAAATATATATATATATACATTAGCAATTAGACGAAAGTTCCAGGACCTCCCCGGTGGTGTAGTTTTTACAAATCCGCCTGCCAATGCAGGGGACATGGGTTTGATCCCTGGTACGGGAAGATCCCACATGCTGTGGAGCAACTAAGCCCGTGCACCAGAACTACTGAGCCTGCGCTCCAGAGCCTGCAAGCCACGACTACAGAGACCGTGTGACTAGAGCCCCATGCTCCACGAGAGAAGCCACCACAATGGAAGAGCAAGCACTGCAACAAAGAGTATCCCCCGCTCGCCACAACTAGAGAATGCCGGCATGCAGCAATGAAGACCCAATGCAGCCAAAAATAAATAAATAAATAATAATAATAATAATTATTATTTTGTGGTATGTGGGCCTCTCACTGTTGTGGCCTCTCCCGTTGTGGAGCACAGGCTCTGGACGCACAGGCTCAGCGACCATGGCTCACGGGCCTAAGCCGCTCCGTGGCATGTGGGATCTTCCCGGACCGGGGCACGAACCCGTGTCCCCTGCATTGGCAGGCGGACTCTCAACCACTGCACCACCAGGGAAGCCCATTAATTAATTTTTTAAAAATTTCCAAATAATGTGTAATTATATGAAACTGTTTTTTCAACATCTTTATTGGAGTATAATTGCATTACAATGGTGTGTTAGTTTCTGCTTTATAACAAAGTGAATCAGTTATACATATACATATGTTCCCATATCTCTTCCCTCTTGCATCTCCCTCCCACCCTCCCTATCCCACCCCTCTAGGTGGTCACAAAGCAGCGAGCTGATCTCCCTGTGTTATGTGGCTGCTTCCCATTAGCTGTTGTTTACATTTGGTAGTGTATATATGCCCATGTCGCTCTCTCACTTCGTCCCAGCTTAGCCTTACCCCTCCCCGTATCCTCAAGTCCATTCTCTACATCTGCGTCTTTATTCCTGTTCTGCACCTATGTTCTTCATAACCTTTTTTTTTTTTAGGTTCCATATACATGTGTTAGCATACAGTACTTGTTTTTCTCTTTCTGCCTTACTTCACTCTGTATGACAGACTCTAGGTCCATCCACCTCACTACAAATAACTCAATTTCAGTTCTTTTTATGGCTGAGTAAAATTCATTCCATTGTATATACGTGCCACATCTTCTTTATCCATTCATCTGTCGGACACTTAAGTTGCTTCCATGTCTTGGCTATTGTAAATAGAGCTGCAATGAACACTGTGGTACATGACTCTTTTTGAGTTATGATTTTCTCAGGGTATATGCCCAGTAGTGGGATTGCTGGGTCGTATAGTAGTTCTATTTTTAGTTTTTTAAGGAACCTCCATACTGTTCTCCATAGTGACTGTATCAGTTTACATTCCCACCAACAGTGCAAGAGTGTTCCCTTTTCTCCACACCCTCTCCAGCATTTATTGTTCATAGATTTTTTTATGATGGCCATTCTGACTGGTGTGAGGTGATACCTCATTGTAGTTTTGATTTGCATTTCTCTAGTGATTAGTGATGTTGAGCATTCTTTCATGTGTTTGTTGGCAGTCTGTATATCTTCTTTGGAGAAATGTCTATTTAGGTCTTCTGCCCATTTTTGGACTGGGTTTTGTTTTTTCGATATTGAGCTGCATGAGCTGCTTGTAAATTTTGGAGAGTAATTCTTTGTCAGTTTCTTCATTTGCAAATATTTTCTTCCATTCTGAGGGTTGTCTTTTGGTCTTGTTTATGGTTTCCTTTGCTGTGCAAAAGCTTTGAAGTTTCATTAGGTCCCATTTGTTTATATTTGTTTTTATTTCCATTTCTCTAGGAGGTGGGTCAAAAAGGCTCTTGCTGTGATTTGTGTCATAGAGTGTTCTGCTTATGTTTTCCTCTAAGAGTTTTATAGTGTCTGGCCTTACATTTAGGTCTTTAATCCATTTTGAGTTTATTTTTGTGTATGGTGTAAGGGAGTGTTCTAACTTCATTCTTTTACATGTAGCTGTCCGGTTTGCCCAGCACCACTTATTGAAGAGGCTGTCTTTTCTCCATTGTATATTCTTGACTCCTTTATCAAAAATAAGGTGATCATATGTGTGTGGGTTTATCTCTGGGCTTTCTATCTTGTTCCATTGATCTATATTTCTTTTTTTTGTGCCAGTACCATACTGTCTTGATTACTGTAGCTTTGTAGTATAGTATGAAGTCAGGGAACCTGATTCCTCCAGCTCCGTTTTTCTTTCTCAAGATTGCTTTGGCTATTCGGGGTCTTTTGTGTTTCCATACAAATTGCAAAATTTTTTGTTCTAGTTCTGTGAAAAATGTCATTGGTAGTTTGATAGGGATTGCACTGAATCTGTAGATTGCTTTGGGTAGTATCATCATTTTCACAATGTTGATTCTTCCAATCCAAAACATGGTATATCTCTCCATTTGTTTGTATCGTCTTTAATTTCTTTCATCAGTGTCTTATAGATTTCCGCATACAGGTCTTTTGACTCCTTAGGTAGGTTTATTCCTGGTATTTTATTCTTTTTGTTGCAGTGGTAAATGGGAGTGTTTTCTTGATTTCACTTTCAGATTTTTCATCATTAGTGTATAGGAATGCCAGAGATTTCTGTGCATTAATTTTGTATCCTGCTACTTTACCAAATTCATTGATTAGCTCTAGTAGTTTTCTGGTAGCATCGTTAGGATTCTCTATATATAGTATCATGTCATCTGCAAACAGTGACAGCTTTACTTCTTTTCTGATTTGGATTCCTTTTATTTCTTTTTCTTCTCTGATTGTTTTGGCTAAAACTTCCAAAACTATGTTGAATAATAGTAATGAGAGTAGGCAACCTTGTCTTGTTCCTGATCTTAGTGGAAATGGTTTCAGTTTTTCACCATTGAGAACGATCTTGGCTGTGGGTTTGTCCTATGTGGCCTTTATTATGTTGAGGTAAGTTCCCTCTGTGCCTAGTTTCTGGAGGTTTTTTTTTTATCATAAATGGGTGTTGAATTTTGTCAAAAGCTTTTTCTGCATCTAAAGAGGTAATCATATGGTTTTTATCTTTAATTTGTTAATATGGTGTATCACATTGGTTAATTAGCATATATTGAAGAATCCTTGCATTCCTATATGTAATTTAATAGATGATCTACTTAATACATCAAGAGGAAGAAGATAAAAATACTATTTGAGATTTTATTGTGTTTAACTCTTTCCTTTCTCTGCCTATTTTTATTTCTGCATTTCCCTTACTATTGTTTGTTTTAAAAAGTTATTTGTACCACATTTCATGTTTTACATTTTAGAGAAAACAATGAATAATGAGATAAATAAAAGTATTTTCAGTGAACAGTTTTTACACTTACATCCCAAAGTTTTCAGCTTTCAATATTTCACAAATATTTACTACTTAAACCGAATTGTTTCCTTATGTTAGTCTCCTATTTTTCTTTGAAAAAAAAGGAAATATCCCAAGGCTATGAACCATATTTCCATAATTATACTAATAAACCTGAGTTTCCTAACGCATTCAATCATAAAACCGGTTTCTTACTACTAGCTGCCTTCACATGAGAAACCAGTTTTCATAGCTACAGGGCAATTCAGAAAAAAAAACAAATATTATAAGAGCTGGCCAAAATTTAAATTGAATATGAAACCTCCTAGTTTTATACATTTCCCACTGCTCTCTAGGAAAACCCTGTTTACATGCAACATTGAAAGAGTGTAAAAGGAATAATTGGGGATTCTCTCCACTAGAACAACCTAGAAAGAGGGATTGCTTTTTTTATCTTTTCCCATATAGTTTGACTTATGTTAATTTTGTGTTTATATTCAGCACTGTTCTTAGGCATGATATTTTCTTTCAGCTATGCAAGTTAAATTCAGGTCGTACTGCCACAGTCAGAACCACAATATGAGGAGCAGATATCAAGAGGAACAGGCATCAAGTGCTCTGCTCGGTAGCCAGGGCCTCATAGATAACATGACTGTTTAGGCGGGAGCATTCACAGGACAGTTCATCAATGACAAGCAGGAGCTAGAGTTCAACATGAATTCTTCTTTTAGCATTAACTTGACACCTTATTTAAGCCACGCACTGAGCTACATCAAGGGACTATTAATCAATTAACATGTTATCTCTGCCTCAGGGCATTTATCATCTACCAAGTACTAGCAAATCCTCCAGGTTTAGGTAAGCAAAAAGGTTCCAGAATTTTGGAGATAAGTTATTTAGCAAAGCAGCACTAGTAAGAAACAGTTGTGACCTCTTACCCCAACACAAAGCTATTTTTATCTGCATGGGTTTTCCCATCTGCTAAGGTGTCTTCCCTAGCAATGTCCCTGAAACAAAAGAGGGTGGAAGTCTGTAGGGAATCCTGAGGCTGATTGAAATACGAAAAAAGTTGGCTGGAGACACTTCTGAAATATAGTTGTAGATCTGTAAAAATTAAATTGAGCATCTCTAAGCAATTAAAAATAAATAATTTTAAACAAATTTAATATTGTCACATAACATTGTGATGTTTCATATTAGGGATACACACAAATGTGTGGCTGTTATGATAATAATGAATATGGGGAGAGTGGTGCAAGAAAGTGGAAATATTATATTTTAGGGGTTTTGGGGGTGGTTGTTTGTTTTGCACAAGCTGAAACTTTATTTTCACAGTAGGGAACTGGATGCAATGGAAAAATATGAATTTGGAATCAGAAAATCTGGGTTAAAAATCCTAGGACTGGCCTTTTCTAAATGTTGGAATTTTGGCAAGAACTTTTGAGCCTCAGTTTCTTCATCCATAATATCTGAATAATGATACATAACTCATTGGGAGTGTTGTGAGAATTTAGCGAGATAATGGGTGATAGTGAGTACTTAGCCATGGTCATGATGTCTGTAGTAACAGAAGCTCTTTGCGTAGGGCAATTGAATGGGCCTTAAGAAGGGAAACATTTCCAACAGGACCTGGCCCTTACCACTTCTATTTCCAAGAGGACCTGGCCCTTACCACTTCTATTAGTCTTCTATTGCTTTTGTAACAATTTACCAAAATCTTAGTGGTTAAGATAACACAAATATAGGATCTTATAGTTCTGGAGGTTAAAAGTCTGAAAATTGGTCTCATGGAGCTAAAATCAAGATCTTTTCTGGAGGCTCTAGGGAAGAATTTCTCCTTTTCTTTCCCAGCTTCTAAAGACAGCCCACATTTTTTGGCTCATGGCCCCATTCCACCCTCCTCAAAGCCAGCAAAATTGGGCTGAGTCCTTCTCATACTCCTACCACTAATTCCTCTTCTTCATTTTAACAATATTAATTGAGTCACCTATCCCTCCATAGTATGTAGCACAGTTTGCATTGCAACACCAGTCCCTCTAATGGATCCAGAAAAAGTCACTAATTTTCAATTTGTCAAGAATCTTCTTGTTGAAAAGATGGAAGTGATGATATTCAAGGTCTTTATACATCAGAGCTGAAAGCAGAAGTACCTTCATTTTTCTTTTTCTCTAAATCAAGCTTATGGCAAAGCTGATGATGATAACACCCTGGAAATGTCTACCCAAAGTGCGGTATTAAGAAGTATATTTGAGATTAGTAGTGAAGGCAAATTATATTCTACATTTATAGAAATAAAAACCTAACTTATTCAGAAGTTAGAAGGGAAAGTATATATGTTACTGGAAGACAAAAACGGGAATAAAAGAATGAAGCATATTTGAGTGTAATGCTTCCCTTATTAATGTTTATTTCAAAGATGGTCATTTATTTTCTGTTTGGAACTGCACACTTCTACCTTGAAAGAAATGGGTATGGCTGCCTGTAAGGTAACTGTTATCTCTTGAAAGACTATAGAAATTATGATAATCTATCCCCCATGCTAGTTGTCATATTACTTTAATAGTATGATTACATTAAAGATTTTTTAATTTCTAAAAACCAAATAAGATATCAGTTAAAGCACTGCAACCTTATACTTATGTATACGTATACTTGCTTATACTTAATGTATTCCATGTGATTTACACTGGGTGCTAGGAAGGCAAATGTAAATTTCTTTCTGTTTATATCTATCTATCTACCTATCATCTATCTATAATCTGTCTATCAGCTATCTATCATCTATCAATCTATCATCTATCTATCTATCATCTATCTATCTATATATTATCTATCTATCATTATCTGTATATGGGCCTGAATTCTTCTTTCGTGATTAAGTACTATGAAGCTTTAGGGCATAACTGTTAGGGCAGTTGTTCTTGGTTACATATTATCCATTTTATTTAGTGAGAGGCAGTTTTCCTTAAGCCTGTGCTCATGATTCCTCTCTGCTCCAGTTAGCAGGCCAGAAATTTGACTTGTAAATAGCAAAATACTACTATCTTACAGAATGTGAATGAATTTGTGCAGGTTATTGGATGGCACATTGGTAGGATATGACATTATTTTTTGTGATTACCATATTTGTAGTAAAATAAATATTTAAATTACAATTTATATTTAAAAATAGAAAATGTAAGAAATAATGTCAGGATAATTATGTTAAAAATCAAGTCTACAGGTATATGATAATAAAATAAACGTGTGTATTAAGCAACTCACTATATACCTTCAGATGCACTCAAAGTTTCCAATCTCATTGAAATCCATTAATAACCCTGTAACTTTGGGGCTTTTAACTCCATTTTATAGATAAGAAATATAGGTTTAATGGTATAATTAAATTGCTCAAAATCATAAAGCAAACAAGTGATTGACCCATGATTCACACTCAAGAACTATTATTCAAGAACCCACATTTTAACCGTTACTTGCTCCTGTCTCCCAGTACCTCTCTCATAATGTCCCCTTGGAAACATACAAGAGGAACTTGCAGCATAATATTTTGCCGGTCAGTTTTATGGCAAATTTGGTACCATGTTTTTTTGTGCAGTGACACCCTCAGGAGCTATTATGTCTTCTAAGGTCTTTTGCCCATACATTAAATGGCTTCTATCCTCTATAGAATTGAGACTAATTCCTGTCCTAATTTTTTCAGAACTTTCTAAGACTTTGCTGGAACAAATCACTTGCTTAATATTTTCCAAAATGTGACCTATGGAATACTTATCCCAAAGAAATGCTCTGCCATAAATAAGTAAATAAATAAATGAGACGTCACCATCATATGGAATAATAAGTATAGATTTCAATTTACATTTCATGATAAACATGATAATCTGTAAACATGCTCTATATTCCTTCTTTATACTTTGCTAAATTGTTTTTCTTATTTTTAAAGATAATTTAAAATATATCCTACATGCGGTAAGCACAGATGTGCTCCTCTCCCAATACAGTTAGTGCCTTTGTACCTCTCCTTGAGTTCAGCCCTTCATTTGCCTCAGAAGCAACCACCATTCTGAGTTTCGGTTTTAAAATTTCCATGTATTTCTCATATTACATACCTATGTATTTTAAAATAATATATACTATAGTTTTTTCATGTTTTATGTATGACAGCAATGAAATAATGCTGATTATATTATTCTGCAACTTATTTATATCACTGTATAACATTTATGAGATCCATCCAATTAAATTGATATATAATGTGTTTGTTCACCTATTTTCACAGAGGGATAGTCTTCCCTTGTGTTGATATGTCAGGTATATTTATCTATTTTCAAGTTAATGGATATAAAATTCAGTTCCATTTTTAAATATTAAAAATAATGTTGCTCTGAACAATCCTTTACAATTTCTTCCTGAATATGTACAAAAATTTCTCTATATTCCTGAGTTGAGATGTCCATCAACTGCTTTATTACTAGTTGCAAAAATGCCTCCTCAAAATGTTTGTACAAATTTAAGGGAACCTCCTTTCACACCTTTAACCACTCTCCATCCCATTTTCTCTCATTTTTTTGTCATGGAGTTATCTACCTGTCCACTGAGAACATACTTGTCTAATTATAGCCACTAGTAAGTTAGTATGAAAGAATTCCAGGACTGGATGAGTGAGTCTTTTTACTTAGGTAATCCATTGTTGATTCACACATGAACCACTTCTTCAAATATGGTCTTTCTTACACTAATGCTAATATTTCAATCCCCACTCAATACACTTTCTTAATTTTAATATTTAAATTAGGGAAAGGGACCATTTTTCTGTGGCACCTTCAAACTCCACCAACTATCAACAGTAGTGTGTGAGATTTCTATATGCTCCATATCCCTGCCAACTCTTCTTTATGTCAAGAATTTTAATGTTCGTCCATTTATTGGTATCTAATTATGGATTTAATCAGCAATTTCCAAGTTATTATAAGTTTCAGCATCTCTGTTATATATATATATACTTTTATAACACAGATGTTCTTTGGGGGGGTCCATATAGTTCACTTTTTATTGAGCTATAGATTTTGAATACTAATCCTTTGTTACATTTGTTGGTACATTTTTTTTTTGCAGCCTTTCATTTTTCTTATCATTTTATCATGAATTTTGTTGAATAAAGGACTTTTAAAGTCAAATGAATCAACATTTATCAATTTTTTCTTTTTATTGTGTGTTTATGTGTGCCATAAGACATATTTACCTACCCTAGTATTATAAAAATATTCCCTTATATTTCTTCAGAAATTTTAAGTATTTTCTTTCCAATTTCAGTTCTATAAACCCCAGAATATATTTTTGCACATGATAGAGGTAGGTATTCATTTCTTTCAGTTCATAAGCAAATGGTCCAGCTTCATTTAGTTAACATTTTCTTCTACCCATGCAATGTCATGCCTCAAATTCCCATGTTTGTGGGTCTATTTGGTTGTTTATTGAATTCAACTGAGTTATTTTTTCATAACACCCATATCACATTATCTTAATAATTACACCTTTATAAACATTCTTGATAACTATCAGGCCATTTCTTATAATTTGTTCTTCAACACTATATCACCTATTTTGCAGTTTTTGCGACCACAAAAATTTGAATCGATGTGTTTTCACACATTCACAGAACCAATTAGGAGTTTATTTGGAAATTAATGAATTAACTTATTAATTTGGAGAAAAGTGATATGTTTATCATATTTTGATCTCTTTGAAATACTATAGATCTTTATTAATTTAAACATTTTTTATGTACTTCAGGAGGTTTTATAAAATCCTCCATAACATTCTTGCATATATTTTTTCTGTAAACATTTTTAAAATTTTAGTTTTCAATTTTTTGTTGTTGTGGCATAGTAAAGCAATTGATTTTTAATATTGCCCTTAGATCCAGCAACCTAACTAAATGCACTTATAAATTCTAATTTTCTGTAGATTCTTTTGAGTGGACAAACATATTTTTTGAAAATTTCATTGTCATTCATTTTAATCATAATAATTCTATTTTATTGTATATTACAGTAATTAAGATTACCAGTACAATATGGACAATTTGTTCTCTCTGTTTTTGCTTATCGATTTTGTTGTATCTCCTCAATTTATATTTTAATGGAATTGTGAGCTTACGTAGTTGAAAATCTGTATATGGGAATCCTACAAGAACTGAATAGAGGTAAATCACCGATGTATTAAAGTTAATTTCTTGACTTGAGGTTTGGCAGCCTGCACATGTAATACAAACTGGAATCTCAAATCCTCAGGAGAACAAACCAAAATTATGTATAGAGGCTTATTATTTCATTGCAA
Organism: Tursiops truncatus; assembly: GCF_011762595.2. Lineage (NCBI taxonomy): Eukaryota > Metazoa > Chordata > Mammalia > Artiodactyla > Delphinidae > Tursiops > Tursiops truncatus. The sequence continues at coordinate 10,802,149 of NC_047034.1, read as the reverse complement.
CCCTGCACCCTACATGTGCACAGTTCTTTTCTCTTGTTCCTCATCTAACTATTAAAACACACATGTATAATTAAATAGTTTGGCAAATATTTCAAGGGCGGTTATGGCTTATTGACACCATATCCCATTGCACTAAGCTTCTTTTCCCTTTTCAGTTGCTAGGAATTATAATTATTTCTTTTGTAGTCTTAAATCTACTGCCTTGCAGTGTTGGATTGCAGAAAGCAGGGGCTGTGGGCTGTGGGGAAGCCATATAAGCCTAGTGGTATTGTCTTCTTTCAAGGGTTGAAACTCATTTTTGGTCACTTTACACTGCCTTCAAAGAGCTGTGTTTTATATTTTGTCCAGCCTGTGGGCCAGTAAATAAAAATTAAAACTGCTTGTGGAGTACTAGGCAAAAATAGAATATTTATTTTGTATATTACATTTTTTTAGCAGAAGTTCTTATCTATTTTTATTTGCCTACTTTGCTGGTTAGCATTAAATAAATAGCATTACTCTGTTGCATTATTTCTGTTGCAATTTGGTCAAAATAACTGGCCCTGTCATCACTAATCTATTGTGAATGTGGACATTTTCATAGAGAAAGATTTATGTGTTCCATATTTGACATTGTTAAAATGGTTTTTACTTACAGTTTGCTTTAACTCCATTTGAATCTTTTCAGTAATATCTTAATATTTAGGTCCTTGTGTTTAATAAACATGGTTGATAAAAGAAGTTGGGTAAAAGCCCACAAATTTTATGACAGCTAACACATTCAGTCAATCTTAGCACTTATTAATTGTTCTCTGTTTATTTTTGGCAAATTTTTGTTCCTGAAACTCATATTTTCACTAGTTTGTAATTTGATGACAGCAACAAGGAATCACAAGGGTAATTGCCACGCATGGTTTACTTGAATGGCTGTCGTTCAAGTAATTTTTTGTTTTCTCAAATGGACAGGAGCTTGATATCTTCACTGATCTGTTCTTCTAAACTTTAACATTACTCCTGAGATGACTAGGGCTCATTCTCAGTTAAAAAAGCAAATGTAAATCTGTGTATGAGAAAGCATGATATAGCCCTATGCAAAGATCACCAAGGAAGTAGACTTGAAGCTCCCTGAAGGGTTGTTGACATTGCCTGAAGCTGACCTTTTCTTACTTTGGGAAGCACTCACCCAGGAGTAGAGATCTTTGTAAATTTCTATAACACTAATGATGGATAAGGCCTGGTGTGTCCTCTTTTGTTTAGATTCAATAGATTTTACTTGTACTATTAATTTCAACTGTAGCCTGCCCACTGTCAGTCTCCTCCCTAACTTAAACAGGGGAGCCTCTAGCTTATGTGACTATATAGACAAAATAGACCAGGCTACATTGCAGCAACAAACATGATTACTTTTAGGTTTTGTTGTTTAAATCACAGTGCATTTGCAGTTTTGAATGGTGGAGGATCTGGTACCAAATTATACGTAATATTGAGTGGAATGTCTTAACATAGCTCATTAATGCATTCTAACACTAGCATTTATACAGTTTGGAGAGCATAGCATAGGCCTTTGTTTTAACTGGTGAACAAGAACATTTGGAGTCTGAAATACTATTAAGACTCTTTCTGAGGCTAAACATGTATGATTCTTTTTATAATCTGGAAAAATAACTATTAATAAATATTTTATATTACTCATAAAATCAGTCTGAATAGAGTACCATGAAGGTAGAGTGTTTTTTTCTTTTGAGTGTTATTATGGACATATGGCTTTTGTTTTGTTTTATTTTTGGCAGGTTCAACTAATTTTCAGTTTATTAAATATAATATATTTAAAATAAATTTATCAGAACTTGACCAGTGGGAGGTTAAGTAGCTGTGTCCTTTAGATGCCAAGAGATATGATAAAGTTTTACCCAATCTTGCTTTCTGGCAATAATAAATTATTTCCTGCCCACATTGTACCCTCCTAACTCCAGATGGGAATCAGAGATTTCCCGAGGAGCCCTGCTTACTTTTAGAGGAAAATCACATCAGAAATAAAAACCTAACTATTCGGGATAAATATCAGTGTAACTGGGGTGGCAATGCTTCCAAGCCACCGTCATGAACAAACCTAGAAGGATATAATAAATAATGACATTTTCTTGTTTTTCTCCAATATTAGATTTAACACCTATTTAATTTCTAATCCATAATGCAACTTCTAACCTTACTGAAAAGGTTTAATCTTAACAAAGCTAGCATAATAGTCTATATATCTAACAAGTACACGTGAATAAATCTACATGACAGGTAACAAGATATAAAAGTGTATACAATTTTTGGTTATAGTGGAGCACAATTAGCAATTTCGTATTAGAGCCACTGTGCTTGTAGAGCTTTTAAATATAATGTTACTCAGCCCCCAAATGAAGTTTTTACCATCCTTTTATCTTTGCTGAGTAACCAGATATCATAACTCTTTAACGCCCACTTTATTACCAACTTAATATAACTAGATATATTAATTCATAAAAAATAATGTGCTTAAATTACAGAATTTTAAAGTTTTTAAACCTACAGTTTTAAAACTTGTAAAATCAATTATGTATATAATAAGAAACTATGAGAAATGATTACATACTTTACTAATTTCTGGAGTTATAAAGAGTCAGGATGTTTACGAATAAAAAGTATCTGGTTTGACTCATGCTGTGACAGTGTAGCTTCAAATTTTCTCTATTTAGGCTCCACAGTTTTTATTGGCTGAGAACATATAAGTCTAAGAAAAGCATCACCCAATAAGAATTATCCAAAAGAGGTATAGTTTACTTCTTAAGCCAGAGAAAAGATCCAGTATTTCAATTAAATAATGGAAGCATATAAACACATGTGTATTTTTTATCTTTTCCAAACCAAAATTTCATATAAAACTAATTAAAGTTTAAAATTATGTTATTTCTAGAATATATGGTATAAAAATTTTTAGTTTCCCAGATTATTTCAGAATATTTTTATCTCAATAATTTATGAGTTGAAGTCCCAAATTCATAGAGGTATCAGAAAATATAAAATATGTACATATTCACAAAAATCATTATAAAATAAGTGTTAATAAAGAAAGTATTAAATCTTTAAAAGCAAAACTGCCAAAAGTTTAAATGAAATACTTTTTTATGTTCACATAATATAAAACATATTATGAGTCTCACAGGAATCTACTTATCAAAGTCTTCACTTCATTAAGCTAAAGAATAAATTATTTGCAAAATGCTGTTTATGATTAAATATCCTTGCATGTGTTTTTAGGAGATAATAACTTACCTGATTTTCAAAGATATAAACATGCTTATAATTTTATGTATTTTGGCTTTTATTTTTTTGCAACCTTAAATTAAAATAAAATTCCTTGCCTATTTTTTTTTGTATATAGTCTTTATGAGAACAAGACAAAAACTGAGAAAATTTAATTTACATTTTTAACAGATGGTATGTAATATTCTCCTTTCCCATTAACTCTTTTGGATGAATTCTCTCTCTCTTTCTCTTCTCTCTTGCTTTCTTTCCCCCAGATTTACTGAGATATAATTGACAGTAACATTGTGTAAATTTAAGGTGATGCTTTAGTATATGTGTATATTGTGAAATGATTACCACAGTTTTTTACCAAGCTCATACTGCTCACCATACAACAGGCCAATAAATCAGGAGGCAAGTTGTTGAGGCAAGGAATATCGACTTTATTCAGAAAGCTAGCAAAGCAAGGAAATGGTGGACTAGTGTCCCAGAGAACCATCTTACCCGAGTTAGAATTCAGGCTTCTTTTATAGACAAAGAGTGGGAGGTGAGGAGGTAAAGTTAAAAAGGTGAAAAGTTGTTGCAAATATTAATATTTCCTGGTTCTGGCCAGACTCCTGAAGAGATGTTTTAATTTCTTCTTTCCTACAGCCATTCACAGGTGGGCCTGGTCAGAATGTCTCCTGTGAGCTAAACAAAAGTATTTTTGCTTAATGCTCAGGCATCAGAGGGAGAGTTCCCTGAGATGGGCCATTATGTATACTTTCAGCCATAGGCAACATCCCTTTAGTGAGTAACTTGTCGCAAAAGCAATAGAATACAAAGTTTAAAGTGAAAGAAACAGATCCAATATGGAGTCAGATTTGCTCTTCCCTATTGATATGATAACTTAATACATCTATCACCTCACATAGTTACCATTTGTGTGTACGTGTGTGTGTTTATAGTAAGAATATTTAATACCTGCTCTCTCAGCAAATTTGAAATATGAATTCTCTTTTTTACTGAAAAGCTTTAATTACTTTAAAACAAGCATTTCTCAAAATGTTCTTCACAGCTCACTCCTATCAGAATTATCTTTCACATCCATGAAAAATGCTCATTTCTTGGCCCAATCTCAGTTCACTGAAGCAGGAAGAGTTAGGAATTTGATCATATCTGAACTTGCATGTTCAACAGGCTTTCCATACCATTACAATTGACATAAAAATTCACCTGGGAAGCACTAAATATTTCAACATGTTATATTTCAAAGCACTGTGATTTTAACTGCAAATTCAAGGTGATCCTTTTTAGAAAAATAAAGTCTAAAGTAACGCTTTGTCTGCATGAAAAGCATAAGGCATTGTTCTGAGTGTTAATTAGTTCTGCCCAAACTAATTTTCTGTTAATTAATTTAAAATCTATATTTCAGATTCATATTTGAGTTTCAGCACTTTATCACAATCTTCTTGCTTTACTAAAAAAAACTATTTTAGATAGATATAGTTCAGTTGCTTGTCAAAAAATATTGTGTCCTGTTTTCATTTTCATCCATGGTCATTTTTTAATATGTATATATTTTTCAGAAGCACTTGTAGTTGGTTTTAATAGCATGGCTTCTAAGCTCAATAATTATGATACCAAAATTTTGCCTTAATTCTTAGTTATAAGACCTAGAGAATTCTTTTTTGCTGTTATGGTACACTCGCCTAATTTTTAAAATATTTTAAAATGTTTCATAGATACAAAAGAATATGATAGGAATGTGATCAAACACTTTTATTATTTACTTCATTATTTTTAAACTTGCCTGTGTCTCTCTTCCTTATTTTAACTACATCTTTCCCTTCTCATATAAAAACACTATGCTGAATTTTATATTTAGGATTCTTTTGCTTTTTAAATATAAGTGTTTCCCACATATGTTTGTACCATTATACATTGTATACTGTCCACTTTTTAAATGTTTTCTGTTTTTAACATCAAAAGAGAATTATACTTTCCGTATTCTTCTGTTACTTTATTATTTCAGCAGAACATTTCTGAGACACTTAAATGTTGTGGCCACTAAATGTTATTCTTTCACCTTCACTTGTGTATTGCAAGTGATGTATAACATATACCATATAAAATACAGTAAGGACAGACTACAAAATATACTTCTACCCTACTTTTTATATTTATTTATGTTAGTAGTACTAGAAAAGCTACTAGAAATTCTTTCATATATTTCAGAGTGTTCATGTACAGGAGTTTTTCTAGGTTTTATAGCCAGGTGTGGGATTTCTACTTCATGTATACACATCTTTCTTTACTAGGTAATGCCAAATCTTTTCCAGTAGTGTAGTGATTTTAAGGTTTTTCCATATCTTGTTTGTATTTTTAATGCTTTAACAATTTGGAGAGATTATGTATTGTATTGTGTTTTGATATCTAGGTACTATGCTGTTATGAATTTCATTATTCTCTGTATAATTTATTTTATTGCTTGTTGCTGGTGTATATAAAAGTGATTGGTTTTGAATACTGACTGTAAATCCAGAAAATTTGTAAGATTTACTTATTAATCCCAAGAACTTATATATAGATTATTTGGGGTTTCAAGTAATAAAATTTTGTTTCTTTTTTTTCTGTTTGTTTACCTCTAAATAATACTTAGCCTATTATACTGGCTAGAATTTCCAGTACAATGTTGAATAAAAAACTATTACAGTATCTTGTAGCATTAAGAATGCTTTTATCTTTTAATAACCAAGTATGGTATTTGCTATATAATTTTGAAGATATATATGATCAATTTAAGAATGTTTCATTCCATTTCCATTTTGGTAAGCTGTTTTATTACAAATGATTGCTAATAATATTCAACTTTTAATTTTGCTTCTATTAAATTTATGATTAGTATTTTTTTCTTTAACCTGTTAAGTGATGGTTTCATTAATTGATTTTTATATGTTAATCAACTTTGCATTTTTAATAAGATAAAACTGTCTTATGGTGTTATCCTTTTTTTAAAGGCACTATTTGATTTGGCTAGCTACCAGTTAAGGAATTTTCAATTCTAAATATAAAAAAAAAAAGTGTATGATATCACTTACATGTGGAATCTAAAAATATACAACAAACTAGTGAATATAACTAAAAAAAAACAGACTCACAGATACAGAGAACAAAGTAGTGGTTACCAGTGGAGAGAGGGAAGAGGGGCATGGGCAATATAGGGGTAGGGGATTGAGTACAAACTATTATGTATAAAATAAACTACAAGGATATTTTGTACAACACAGGGAATACAGCTAATCTTTTATAACTATATATGGAGTATAACCTTTAAAAATTGTGAATCACTATATTGTACACCTGTAGCTTATATAATATCGTACAATTATACTTCAATAAAAATAAATAAATAATTTTTAAAGAAAGAAAAAAGCTTACAGATATTGCTTTCCTATACTGATCTTGATAGATCCTATATTTAGAATTTATTTTATGCTTGTTTATAAGTTTGGTTGATGTTTTATTTTCTCAACTCTGAAATTGTTAAGCTGAATAATTTTCCTCACAGATATTCAGGTCCTAATACCTGGAAACTGTGAATGCTGCCTTATATGGCAAAAGAAATTTAGCAGATGTGATAAAATTAAGGATCTTGAGATAATTATCCTGGATTATCTGGGTGAGTCCTAAATGTAATAACAAGTATCCTTATTACAAGGAGGCAGTAAGATATTTGGCTACAGCAGAGAAGGAACAGTGATGATGAAACAGACTGGAATAATGTCACAAGCCTGGGACTACTGGCAGCCATTGGAACTGGAGGGGGTCCAAGAATAGATTCTCCCCTGGAGCTTCAAGAAGGAACGAGCCCTGATGAGACCTCCATCTTAACACAGGAAGACTCACTTTTAATTCCTGGGCTCTAGAGTGTGAATTTATTCTACCTCGTGGTAGAATAAATTTCAGTTATGTTTGTTATAATTATAACAGCAATATATTATTTATTATAGCTTATTTATTTTAGCAGCAATAGGAAACATATATATAATATGTATTGATATATTATTGATATATACACATGTGTATGTATATAGTGTGTGTGTGTGTGCATGCACATATATAGGCATGTATATGACTTGAGAGTTTCAGGGAATTTGTGAAAAGGATGTGGAGTTTTCTTTTTGGATGCTTTTTGTCTCACATTCTTTAATAACTGAAAAAATATTCAGCTATATTTTCAAATGTGCTCAGTTTTTATGAATGTTATATCTGAACTTTTAAAGAAAGTGTATTTCACAGTTGTTGACTGTAGTCTTGCAACCCTAATCATTAGGTTAAGATTTCTTTGGAGGCGTTGTTAGTGTGTTGTGTCAACAATGGTTTTTCTTTTACGGTGTTGTGTTCTCACTGTAATTATAGACTTTAAATTTCTACTTCTGCATTTGTCAATCTTTGCATAATCTGTTTTGAGGTTATAGTGTTAAGTGCAGAAAAATTTTTAATTGTACATCTTCCTCAAGAGTACGTTATCATTATTAAGGGTATCAAATACTGCTAACTGATCACCAAAGGTATATCGTCGTCTTCCAGGGCACAAAGCTAAATTACATTTATCAGCCTGTCTTAAAGTTAGATGTTGCCATGTGGCAGAGTTCCATGCAATTAAATGAAAGCAGAGTGATGGGTGTCACATCCATCCTGGCCATGGCCGTACTAACATGTAATCATCTCTTGCCTTCCTCATGTGACAGCTACACATGAAGTCTCAGGATGACATTGATAGCTAAATTCTTAAGATGGAAAACACTGTGTAAACCAGGGTTCTTGAATGCCTGCATGGAGTAGAACACCCTGACTTTTTGAACTGTAACCAACCAGAAAATCCCACCCTGAAATACAGCATGAATGAGAAATAAACATTCATTGAGCTAAACCACTGATACAAAGTTGCTTGACAAGAATTTACATTATATTAATTTTCATGTCTGCTCTTAATTTCTAGGAATATGTTCACTTGAAAGTTAAATAAGTTATATATTATTATTTTTTATTTTTGAATTCCTTTTGGGAATTTTTGGTATGATTCTGCTTTTATGTTTGCTCTGATTCATGGTGCACTGTTTCCTTGTGTATTTTGTTATTTTTGAATGTGACATCAAGTTTCTTGGAAAATATTAGATAGAGATTATTTGAGTCCTAAAATGAGGATAGGTTCATTTTGAAACAAAAAAGTCTTTTATGTTTATGAGATATCTTAGGAAATTACTGGTGAGAAACAGTGCTCTTGAATATTTTCACGTTTCTTCACAGTCAGGACTTTCTGAGCAAAAATTGCTGACAACTTGGTTTAAAATCTATTATAATGGTGTCAACAAATTTAGTCAGCAGATAAAAAAGTGGAAAATTTTATTTGCCCCAAATTTGAGGATTATAACCTGGGAAGAGCATCTCAGAAATCTCTGAGAACTGTTCCTCCCATTAGAAGTCAAGGCACAGTTACATAAGTTTTTTGAGACAGAGAGCTGGCTGTACATTAAATGACTTATTGACAGTTTACACAATACAGATCTGTCATCTTGTCACCTTAAGAGATCAAGAAGGAATGTTATCTTTTAAGAAGTTGTCTTGTTGATGCTAGGAGAATGTTGCTCTTTATGTGTGAGCAGGTATTTCTGCTAGTGGGGGAGGTTTGGTGGATACATAATGCAGTTTTTTAATGTTTAAATTTTTCTTGTCTTGCCATAAAATATGAATTTTATTTCACAATGGAAGTAATGAATTGTGACCTCAGGAGAGATTTATTTATTTTATTTGTCTAATCTCCTCTGGAGCCATTTATTTACATTACAAAGGGTAATTTACCTTGGGACCTTCTATTCTCTCCCCAGAGAGGATGTGCTTATATTAGAAAGATAAAGACTTTCCCTGTCCTCTGGAGTTGAGGGTAGGCAGCTATATAAGCTTCAAGTTCCTCTCCTCTGGCATAGAGCCCCCTGAATGCCTGGGCTACATCTGGCTCTCATTGTGTTGTCCAGTGAAAGTCTCTGAAACAGAGTTAATTACACACAAAACCTGTGTTTCTATGAGGATAAAATAAGTAACTATATATAAAAACTTAACAGTTACTTGTACTGAACTATTTTTGACTAAATTCTTTGCTTGGAGTAGCGTGAATTCATTCTGCAAATTCATGTGAGGGCTAGCTTCTGATTGTTAGTTTTCAGAGGCAATTTTCTTCCTACTCCACTGGGTGTCAAATTAAGACGGGCAATTTTCTCAGAGCTCCCGGGCAGGGACCTACTCTTAATTCACCTCTACACTCGATATTTAGAAATTTGAATCCCAGTTTAGTAAGTGTTTTCTTTTATATTCTCCAGCATGAGTGAAGATTCTCCTTTGTATGCTCTCCCCTCTGTCCCTGTGAAAACTAAAACTCACTTCATTTCTGTGGGTAAATACTCTTATTGCTAAGTCCTTTTGTTCATCCTGGGTTCTTCCCTCCATTTGTTACCTGGTGGCGTGCGTTGTGTCACAGTTGCTTCCACCGAGGAGGTCAACAGAAGACCCTGACCAGCAATCTCGGTCCTCGCGGTAGCAAGCAAAGAATTACAGACTACAGATTCAGGCGTAAGCGCAAAGCAAAGTTGATTTGAGCGTGGGGGCACTCTCAGAGATAGAGAGCGGGCTGTTTCTGCGAAGTGAAAGCAGCATTCCTGTACAGGCTTAAAGTCATTTTTAAGGAGCATTTTGCGGGGAGGCAGGGTGAGTGACAGGGGTCATTATTTGATTGACAGTCCCGAGCTGTCAAGTTCACTATTGCGCATGCTCTCACCCTTGATTTGCTAAGAAACAGGGGGCAAAACCACAAGTAGATTTTATTATAATGTTGGTATCGTGAGGTTGGGTTTACTATAGGTTATACGCCTGTCTGGTCTGGGCATGCGCAGCGCAGGGAAGTCCCCTCATGTTACTGTGCCCCTCTTTATCAGGATAAGCTGCCCACCATACGACCACAGTTTCACCTGTTCTGGGTGGGGTCCGGGGAGGGTTCCCAGATGGTTAGCATGTAACGTGGCTGCTCCCCTCTTGTCTTTCGCTACAGTCGCCTTCTTGCTGCTAATGTTAGGGGAGGGTCCCCAGATGGTTGGGTGTGACTCGGTTACTCCCTCTTGTCTTTTCGCTGCTGTCACTTCCTTGCTGCTAATGTCTAACTACCTGACACATTTAGTTTCTGTCCTGTGTACACTGTACTTTCTTGCCAGCTCTTTAGCTCCTTTAAGAAGTTTTATTTTCCAGATATCAAGGTTATTTTCAGTTGATGGATTGCCAGGACTGCTTGGTCCACAATGACTGGAGTAGATGAGCTTCCTGGGGTTTCCTCATTTCTGTAATAAATAAACGTCGATAAATGAGTGTTTTGCATATTAAAAAATATGTGTAGGCGGAAAGGATGAATAGTGGATTTTTAGGAGTGAAAAACTATACTGTATGTTACTGTAGTATGGATTTATGTCATTATATATTTGTCAAAACCCATAGAATATACAACACAAAAAGCAAACGCTAATGTCTGTGCTTGTGATTTCCGGTGGCCTTGGCCTGCAGCGGCTGGAAGCAGGATTTCAGTTCCTGGCCAGAGACAAGTCAGGCCACGACAGTGAGAGCGCTGATTCCTAGCCACTAGACCAGTGGCCAGTAACAAGGCCCCTGGCCCATCAGATTGTAGAAGTGAATTCCCACAAAGAGACAGAAAGTAGTGAAACAAGTGTTTATTAGGAGGAAAAAGAGTACGTGTGAATAGGCACGCACACTGGCAGACTCAGAGAGAGAGTTGCATCCTCGTGGTAGTTTGAATCACTTATATGGGGCATTTCTTCTGGGTTTCCTTTGGCCAATTATCTTGCTTTGCCTGGTTCTGAGTCTGTGTTTATCTCAGGTTCCTCCCATATGTGCATGTGCATCTCTTAGCCAAGATGGATTCTGGCGAAGAGGCCTATGGGTAGGTTGTCATCACTCTCTTTTTGACCTCTAAGGAGTCGTTCTGTGCATGTATAGTTGGGAAGGTCTCCTTGACCTTGAGAATGAGGAATATGCGGTCTCTATCTTTTATCTAGGCAGCGCTCAGCCTCTCCTATTATCCTCCTGTTATTATCTTCATCTTGGAATATCAGTGCACAGGGGACAAACCAGCTGCCCAGCCTGGAGCCCATCTATCGCCTGCCTCAATTGAATTTAGTTAATAATAATATAGAAATATGGGCTCATCAGTTGTAACAAATGCACCACACTAATGCAAGATATTAATAATAGGAGGAACTGGGGGGAGAGATAAGAGGGTATATGGAAACTCTGTTCTTACTGCTCAGTTATTTTGTAATCCTAGAACAGTTTGAAAAATTAGTTTACTAATTAAAATTTTACAAAATGTGTCAACAACTGTTTCACTAAAAGTTCTCCATTAAGCACTGTTGAAACTTGTGGACGATACCTTAACTATAGTTTTATAGAAGGCAGAATCAAATACTTATGTCTCACTTTCTCATGGATACTTTTATTGGTTTTCATTTTATTAACTCAATATTTAGAATTTAAAATTTCTGATTCTGAGGTTGGAGATCATTAAATAAAATTTAGCAATTTATAAATGCAGTTATTTTCTTAGTATGGGTTAGTCAGTACCCAGTGAGATTACAGGTAACATGTTTTGTAGCACTTGACAAATTTGGACAAAACTGTTTTGCCTCATTATCAAGATAAAATCTCTAACATAAGACAGAAAAAAAATGAACTTAGAAACCTAGGAATAAAATAATATTTTTGAAGAACTATTATTCATTTATATAAATCAACTTATTTCAGAATATATAGTAAATTAAAATATTGAGACTATGGAATGGACATAAAAACATTCATAATTTAGGTATGTTAGTATGAATTTTTTAAAGTACAGACCATACAAAATATTATTTTTTGAATGGAACTTTTCACATATGCAAATATGTATAGAATTTTTTATTTAAAAATCATATGTAATCAAACATGAAATAATCAGATTTGGGGTTTTCTTAAACTTGTAAAAAAATGGTATAATTCATCAGCATGAACACTTGCTGTTACACCTTTATCAGTTTATATGATTGAGAGTAAAGTAATCCAAGTAACTTAATTTTTATTTATCTATCTTAAGCTCTGAAAACATTAGTAATATGGTTCCTAAAACGAATTGTTTGAAACTGAGAGAACGATTGTTATATATGTTTTGAATAAAGACATGGGTGATAACCTATTTATATGTGATTAAAGTAGAATTGTGAAGATTAAAAGTTTTTTAAAACCCAAAAAAGATCATTTTTCTTATGGTCGATTTAACTAAGTAAAACTGGAAAAGATGGGTAGTTTAACAGACTTCCTCCATTATAGTTCATTCTTTAAGGCAATAAAGGTCAAAATTAGATCAATTTTATCAGAGCAAAGTACTAATTTTAAAAATTACATTCAATCATCTACATCTAAGATGGTGATATTCCAAGGATAGTGATAAATGAAGCTGGACTGACATAAAATCTAATCATCCTTTGATAAATTGCAAATTTCTCTTCTATGCCTTAGTTGCAAGTTGTCTTTTTGTGTAATGGCTTGAAAGCTGAATGAGACCTAATTGACTAAAGATTGCATCAAAATAACTGCTTTTCAAGTGTGAGCAGGCCATAATAGTATTTTATGGTTCTTGATTCTACCTACATTCAATGTTAAAACCTTGTCACAATGTTTTCAAATGAAAGATGTTAATTTTTTTATTTTAGTTTTTTCTCCATAAATTTACCTTTAGTTGCACATGAACAAGCTTAATAACTGTGTAATTTATGTCCTCAGGTTTTATCTATTCATATGTGGGATATTTAATACTGCCAGAGAAAACAGAAGGTTATAAATTCACTCTGTAGTTTATACTGACTTCATAAACTATAAGAACACAGTAAAAAAACATGATGGATACTAAAATTCAAGGAAACAATTTTGCAAACTACAGTCCGGTATCTGATTTATAGATGAAAAAGATTCACTAGTAATTTTGGTTTATCATTTAGAAGTATCTGCATAATAACACATATGGGCTTTATTTTTTCTGTTTTTAATTATTTTATAAAATTTTTTACTAGTTCATTTATTAAAAATTTTCATAACAGGCAAATCTTTCAATCGAATGTTTCTAAAGGATGTAAGCTTGATAAGATTTTGTATGAAATGATAACTCCGTCTTTTCTACTGACCACAGATCATATAACTAATTCATCACAGAAGTAACTTTTTTGCTATTGGTCTATACATAGTTTATTGATCTGTGTCCTGATGTATATTTTAGTGTCTTTTGATTATAGAGGCTAGTTATTTTACACTTATGTTATTTCTTTTATTAAAGTCCCATAATATTTATTTGAATGGCTCTCACTAACACTGAAGTTGGTTGCTATCTTCTTAGAAAACACAATTATTTTGAAGACTTAAATACAACTGCAAAATGATACTAATATTATAATTTTACTATTTGTTTATATATTGCTAATAATGTCGATTTCAGAGGTGAGATGACTTCAATAGCTGTAACAGTTATTTTAACATGGATTATTATTGAACATTTTTCTCAGTGCTTATAAGGTGTTAACTCATGCAGGTACTATATTTCATCCATTTTACAAGTGAGAAAATACAGGTTGGGGACATTAAGTAACTTTTCCATGTAAATCAGACTCTCCAGCACATCCTATTAAGCACACCACTGCACTGTCTCTAAAATCTGGGAAAGATGATACTGCTTCATTGAATATTTTATAATGCCGAACTCTTGCTGTTGCTTTATAGTCTCACCATTTCTTGGAGATAATTCTGAGCTAAATCTCTTATAAAAGGAGGAGTCAGATCCTCACCATTTGTATTTAACATTTTTAATTAAAACCATTCAAAAATATCCAAAATAGTGTAATAAAACAATGTAGTTATCCAGATTCAGCAATAATTATCTCATGACAAATCTTGCCTCATCTATATTTCTATCCACCCTCATATTATTTTAAAGCTAATTTCAGATATGTTATTTCATCCATTTATATTTCATCTACCATATGTCTCTACATATCTATTTATCTTTTTATTTATAATATTAATACAATGCATACCACACTATGAAACGTCTATTTCTTAGTAACTTTAACTTTGCATATCCATCCAGTGTAAAAATGCTAATTAAAAATATGTATATATTTTACAGTTTTTATTTTGAATTCAGACTCAAAAAGATTCACACATTTGATTGCCTGACATCTTTTGACCCTTTTAATCTATAGATTTCCTTTCCATCCTTCTCTGTTTTGTATTTTAGTAATGTTTTGTTTTAAGAAACTGGATTGATTTTATTATAGAATTCTCCATGTTCAGTTTTTCTGTTTGCATCTGTGGTGTGCAGTTTCCCAGCTGTATTTCCATAAAATTTCTGAAAATAGTTCTATTTGAAGGAGTACTTAAATTCAGGTTCAGAGGTAGTAGAATATTCTTTCCTCAGGTGACATGTGATATGTACATACCTCTCTTTTTCTGATTGTTAGTAGCCATTGATGTTCAATACCTGTATTCACCAATTTTTTTTAGGAATTACAAAATTGTGATATTTAATTCCATTATTAATTTTCAATTTAGTAGCTGAAATTCATTAATAGAGGAATAACCCCTCATCAAATTTTTAGTTACACTGATACTTAGTTTATGTTGGAAACCCAGAATAAATGCTTGATTCTTTCCCTTAACTTAGCAGTTTTTAAAATAATGAGTTGATTCATTAGATTCTTCAAAAGGAAAAAACACCTCTGTGTGTTTGTTTGCATGTATGTGTGTGTGTCTTAGTCTGTTTGAGCTACTGTAAAAAAAATCACCATGGACTGGATGGTTTAAACAACAAATATTTATTTCTCACCGTTCTGGTGGCTGGAAAATCCAATATTAAAACAATGGCAGATCAGTGTCTGGTGAGGACACTTCCTGGTTTGTAGATGGCCATCTCTCACTGTGTCCCATGTGGAAGAAGGGGTAAAGAGAGCTCCCTCTTTTATAAGGGCACTAATCCCATTCATGACTGCTCTGCCCTCGTAACCTAATTACTGACCTAAGGCTCTACCTCCTAAAACCATCACATTGAGGGCTTTTGTTTTCACCACAAGAACTTTGGGGAGAATACAAACATTCAGTTCTTAGAGGGTTAACAGATGTAAGTAGCAACAATATACAGGAGATTAGCTACCAAGAGTAAGTACAAAATGACTCCAAAAATTTCTCTAAGGCGAAAGAAACTTACTCAGAAAAATGACAGTTGGAAGAGGTTCTCCTCCTCAAAACTATAATTCAGACATCACTGGAGGGTGGGGAACTGTGGCTGGGCCTGTCAATCAGAAAATCACCCACTGGGATGTCATCCAACTAAAGCTGGTGGACAAGGAAACTTGGGCTAGCCAGCAAGCATAAAATCCTCACTAAAACCCACAGGGTGTTGGCAGGCAAAGCCTGGCAGTCAGAAAACCTCAGTCAGGTAACCTAGAGTTGCCTGAGATAGGTGAGCCTCTGCTGGGTATCAGTTACTAAAGCTGACAAAAGGGGATCTGCAAGCCAGGAGCTCCCCCGGGGAGCTGTTTGACAGAGGTTGATGGGGCAGGGAACCAAAGGCTTAATTAGCA
Organism: Tursiops truncatus; assembly: GCF_011762595.2. Taxonomy (NCBI): domain Eukaryota; kingdom Metazoa; phylum Chordata; class Mammalia; order Artiodactyla; family Delphinidae; genus Tursiops; species Tursiops truncatus. Next base: position 10,786,196 of record NC_047034.1, on the reverse strand, counting down.
AGCTGGAGGCTAAACATTACTGGTGTCTCCACTTAGGGCTGTTGCTGTATATATCACAGGAATAAGTCAAGCAAAGCACACAAGTAACAGGGGCAAAAAAAAAAAAAAAAAACCCATCTCCTCCATGACCCCTCTATTACCCTCTGCCAACAAAGCTTAACATTGGGACAGCCGGCAATGAATCGTCAGTTTGGCTCTAAGAAACAGTAAATTGATAACAGGTATAATTTTGATTGTCAGTTATGTTCAAATTAATTTATATATTTAATGCAATTTCAACAAAAATCAAAATTATTTTGGTTGAATTTCTCAGAAATATATGAAAGGTGCTGCAGAATGGCAGATTTAAACATGAGTCCAAGGAGCCCTAAAATTCTGCCACTGTGAGGTGAAACAATTCTGGTGATCAGGGCTTCAGGCTTATTCAACCAGAGCAGCTCAGCTTTCATCTGCTTTATACTTAGCATTGCTGCACAAACTTAGTTTGATTAAAAGGACCCTGCTATCACAAGAAAACATTTTAAAAATATACTCTGCAAGTTTTAACTGTTGAGATTAAGACAAAAAGAAAAGAAAAGAAAAAATTGGCTTGGCAATCATTAAAACATATACAATTACCATAAACTTCATACTGGAATATTTAAGAATAAACAGATCACAATGAAAAATTGATTGCTTACATAAAGACCCAGTTATAATAAATAACTTGATGTATGTTACAAGAGGCAACTCAGATGAAAGGGCAAAGTGTTTATTACTCAACAAAAGGAGTTGGTATGATTGAGAAAGCTTTTCTTTTAAAAAAAAGTGTCGATTTATAGTCTCACAGCACTTACCAAAATAAATTCCAAATGGAGTAAAGAGCAATAATTTTTAATAAAACTATAAAAGTTTTAAAAAGCTGCTATTTATCAAACCTGGAGAGTGGGTAGTATTAACTTTAGAAGAAATAGACACACTCACAAGGTGAAACGGGTATATTCATTTTGAAATGTTAAACTCTTTTCTATATCAAAAAGTAAATAAAATTTATAAGCAAGCAACATTTTGCAATTCAGAGAGGACAAGGGTCTACGTCTTTTAAATAGTATGAGTGCATATAAAAACAAAGAAATCACATACAATTCTAAAACCTCAATTAATGGAATTATTCACAAAGGAAAGCTACAAGTGACTAACACAGATGCTAATAAAATGCTTTATAATGGTAATTAAAATAATAATTAAATCAATATTTCTAAACACATCAAATAATTTAGAAAGTATAAAACTTTACTGTCAGAAATGCTAGGTTGAGGGGCTTCCCTGGTGGCGCAGTGGTTGAGAGTCTGCCTGCCGATGCAGGGGACACGGGTTCGTGCCCCGGTCTGGGAAGATCCCACATGCCGCGGAGCGGCTGGGCCCGTGAGCCGTGGCCGCTGAGCCTGCGCGTCCGGAGCCTGTGCTCCGCAACGGGAGAGGCCACAACAGTGAGAAGCCCGCATACCGCAAAAAAAAAAAAAAAAAAAAAAAAAAAAAAATGCTAGGTTGAGTGCAATAACTGATGTCTGTCAAACTGTACCTGAGATGAATAAGAAGCCATGTAACAATTAGAGCTGATTTTTTAAATATGTGATTAAATAGCAAATGCTTATCCTCAAATATAAAAATACAGTACTCCAAAGGTGTTATCAAAGATGGAAGGACATTTTGCTATATTTTTATAGAGTATTTGAAAGTATGAAAGATTTATAGACCAAATATCAGGGAAATCTTCACTCAGAGGTCTAGGTGGAACAGAACCTGGTTTTGTAGTATTGGAGGAGAAACTAAGATATTCTAAGGGAATGAATGACACTAGCTAAGGCAGTACGACAGAAGACTTAAAGTTACAGTCAGGCTCTGGTAATATGAGCTTGGGAGCAGATTACAGAGTGACTTATAAAGTCATTTTGGAGTACGTAAATTTTACTTTAATTGATAGTACCTAGTGATTTCATTTAAGGGTGTGACATGCACAAAATAGCATACTAGTAAACCTAATATAACATCACCATGTGGTGTGGGTTTCATGGGAAAGGCTACCCATCAGAAACCTAATACGGTTTAAGCAAGATGTAAGATGTGTGTATAATAATTCATTGGCATGTTAAATGTAAAGAAGTAAATGTATGAGTCAAATATTAAAAAAATTGACAAACCTTTTCTGATTGACTATAAACAAGGGGAAAGGGAGAGCAGATGTTAAAGAAAAATTTCAATCACATTTCAGTCCTCTCTGGCCAGAAAATTAGAGGACCATTAACTGGGATGAGGAAGCCTCAGGGGGAATTGATATTAAGGATTAAAACAACTAGTTTTGATTTTGGATTTAGTGGTAGTAGTATGCAGTAGTATGTATGCAATAGTACATATGAAGAAACACGGTAATTAAGGAAAGCTCTTTAAAAGGCTGATTGAAAACTCAAGAGGGAGCCTAAGGATATGTAAGTTCAGTATTCAGGGATTAATAATATTTAGGTACTCACCTGAAATTTATTACTATCGATTCATCTTCCTACTCACAAACATTTCTAAGTAGGAATTGCACATAGTGTCCATTTTAGCCTTCTGAAATGGGTCAGAGAAGGAAATAAATAATTAACTTTGACAGTATCCTGGCAGGGAATTCATACCACTATCTTTTACATAAACCCTCCCTCCCTCCCTCCCTCCCTCCCTCCCTCCCTCCCTCCCTTCCTTCCTTCCTTCCTTCCTTTCTTCCTTCCTTCTTTCCTTCCTTCCTCCCCTCCCTCCCTCTTTCTTTCTTTCTCTTTCTTTTTTTCTTTCTCTCTCTCTGTTTTTCTTTCTTCCTCTTTTCTCTTTCCTTTTCTTTCTCTCTCTCTCCCTCCCTCCCTCCTTTCTTTTCATTTTTTTTGTTTCTTTTTTCTTTCCTCTCCCTCTTGTCTTCCTCTCCTCTCTTCTCTCCTTTTCTTTAGTACTTGAGTATGCACAGACATGTAAAAGTGTGTGTGTGTGTGTGTGTGTGTGTGTGTGTTTTCAAAGATGCCCAAATGCTCTGGCCAATTCCTCTCTGATGGCTCAGGGAGATGGATATTTGCCCCTGAGAGCAGCTCCAGCCCTCTGCTTCCTTGTATCACCCTATCATAAACTCCACTGTTTCGTCACTGCAATTCAGAATGAATTATAAGATCAGAATTCACCTTAACTTTGGGGAATTTATCCCTAATTTATCTAAATCCTCCCTTGAATCACCATCATGATTTTTTGTTTGTTTGTTTTTGCGGTACGCGGGCCTCTCACTATTGTGGCCTCTCCTGTTGCGGAGCACAGGCTCTGGACGCGCAGGCTCAGCGGCCATGGCTCACGTGCCCAGCCGCTCCGCGGCATGTGGGATCTTCCCGGACCGGAGCACGAACCCGTGTCCCCTGCATCGCCAGGCGGACTCTCAACCACTGCGCCACCAGGAAAGCCCACCATCATGATTTTATCAAATTGAAAAATTTAAATAAATAAAAGAAACACTTAAACATAGAAAAGAGAGCTTTGGTGATGGAAATTGACTGACTGGAATTAATCATTGTTAATAAATGACAACTGAACTGGTTTTCATGTATTTTAATCACTTCTTGAAGAAACTACCTTAAACAAATATTTGATATGCATTTGATAAAGTAGACATGAACAATTTTCTCTGTAGAAATTGGTTTATAAAATCCTTTATAGAATAGAAAATTACATTTATTTGTCATAGAAACCATATGTTTCTTATATGAAGATATGGTTAATTGTGCAAATAATACCTGTTTTAAAAATCTTTCCTTCTTCCTCCTTTTCCCTTCCCCTCCTTCCCTCCCTCCCTCCTCTCTCCCTTCCTTCCTCCCTTCCTTCCTTCCTTCCCTCCCTCCCTCCCTCCTTCCCTCCTTCCTTCCATTCTCTTTCTGACATCCACCAGTCCTCTTAAGATTACTCCAGTTTTACTTGCACTTTGTCTGTATTTGTATTTTTTTGCAATTTTATCACATGTTCATTCAAGTATCCACTACTACACTCAAGATATAGTAGTTTCATGACCAAAAAATTCCTCTTGTTTCCCTTTTATAATCACATCTACCTCCTTCTCACACATTTCACCAAGCCCTGGCAACTAATAGTCTTTTCTCCATCGCTATAAATTTTTCAGTTCAAGAATGTTATATAAATGAGCTCATACTATGTAATCTTTAGATATTTGCTTTTTTTTTTCACTCAGCACAATTCCCTTGAGATATCTCAAAGTCCTGTCAATCAATAATTCATTCTTTTTTACTGCTGAGTAGTATACCGTGGTATGTATGTACCACAGTTTATTTATCCATTTACCTGTTGAAGGACAAGTAGGTAGTTTACTTCTTGTACTGTTATGAATAAAGCTGATAAAAATATTGACGGATATGTTTTGTGTGAATGTAAGTTTTCCATTCTCTGGAATAACTGCCCAAGAGGACAATAGCTAGGCCAATTGGTAGTTGCATGTTTAATTTTACAAGAAACTACGAAATTATTTTATAGGGTGCCTATGCTATTTTTTTTAACATCTTTATTGGAGTATAATTGCTTTACACTCGTGTGTTAGTTTCTGCGATATAACAAAGGGATTCAGTTATACATATACATATATCTCCATATCTCCTCCCTCTTGCGTCTCCCTCCCACCCTCCCTATCCTACCCCTCTAGGTGGTCACAAAACTCCGAGCTAATCACCCTGTGCTATGCGGCTGCTTCCCACTAGGTATCTATGTTACATTTGGTAGTGTATATATGTACATGCCACTCTCTCACGTCGTCCTAGCTTACCCTTCCCCCTCCCCATGTCCTCAAGTACATTCTCTACATCTGTGTCTTTATACCTCTCCTGCCCCTAGGTTCTTCATAACCATTTTTTTTTTTTTTAGATTCCATATATACGTGTTAGCACACGGTATTAATTTTTGTCTTTCTGACTTACTTCACTCTGTATAGCAGACTCTAGGTCCATCAACCTCACTACAAATAACTCAATTTCGTTTCTTTTTATGGCTGAGTAATATTCCATTATATATATGTGCCACAACTTCTTTATCCATTCACCTGTCGAGGGACACTTCAGTTGCTTCCATGTCCTGGCTATTGTAAATAAATAGAGCTGCAGTGAACATTGTGGTACATGACTCTCTTTGAATTATGGTTTTCTCAGGGTATATGCCCAGTAGTGGGATTGCTGGGTCATATGGTAATTCTATTTTTAGTTTTTTAAGGAACCTCCATACTGTTCTCCATAGCGGCTGTATCAATTTACATTCCCACCAACAGTGCAAGAGGGTTCCCTTTTTTCCACACCCTCTCCAGCATTTATTCTTTGTAGATTTTTTGATGATGACCATTCTGAATGGTGCAAGGTGATACCTCATTGTAGTTTTGATTTGCATTTCTCTAATGATTAGTGACGTTGAGCATCCTTTCATGTGTTTGTTGGCGATCTGTATATTTTTCTTTGGAGAAGAGTCTATTTAGGTCTTCTACCCATTTTGGGATTGGATTGTATCTTTTTTTGATACTGAGCTGCATGAGCTGCTTGTAAATACTGGAGATTGATCCTTTGTCAGTTGATTCATTTGCAAATATTTTCTCCCATTCTGAGGGTTGTCTTTTCATCTTGTTTATGGTTTCCTTTGCTGTACAAAAGTTTTTAAGTTTCATTTGGTCCCATTTGTTTATTTTTGTTTTTATTTACATTTCTCAGGGGGTGGGTCAAAAGGATCTTGCTGTGATTTATGTCACAGAGTGTTCTTCCTATGATTTCCTCTAAGAGTTTGATAGTGTCTGGCCTTACATTTAGGTCTTTAATCCATTTTGAGTTTTTATTTATGTATGGTCCTAGCGAGTGTTCTAATTTCATTCGTTTCCATGTAGCTGTCCAGTTTTCCCAGCACCACTTATTGAAGAGGCTGTCTTTTCTCCATTGTATACTTTTGCCTCCTTTATAAAAGGTAAGGTGACCATATGTGCGTGGGTTTATCTCTGGGGTTTCTCTGGGGTTGCACTGATCTATATTTCTGTTTTTGTGCCAGTACCATACTGTCTTGATTATTGTAGCTTTGTCGTGTAGTCTGAAGTCAGGGAGCCTGATTCCTCCAGCTCCAGTTTTCTTCCTCAAGGTTGCTTTGGCTTTTCGGGGTCTTTTGCGTTTCCATAGAAATTGTGAAATATTTTCTTCTAGTTCTGTGAAATATGCCATTGGTAGTTTGAAAGGGATTGCACTGAATCTGTAGATTGCTGTGGGTAGTATAGTCATTTTCACAATGTTGATTCTTCCAAGTCAAGAGCATGGTATTTCTCTCCACATGTTTGTATCATCTTTAATTTCTTTCATCAGTGTCTTATAGATTTCTGCATGCAGTTCTTTTGTCTCCTTAGGTAGGTTTATTCCTAGGTATTTTTTTCTTTTTGTTGCAGTGGTAAATGGGAGTGTTTCCTTAATTTCTCTTTCATATTTTTCATCATTAGTGTATAGAATGCACGAAATTTCTGTGCATTAATTTTGTATCTTGCTACTTTACCAAATTCATTGATTAGCTCTAGTAGTTTTCTGGTAGCATCTTTAGGACTCTCTGTGTATAGTATCATGTCATCTGCAAACAGTGACAGCTTTACTTCTTCTCTGATCTGGATTCCTTTTATTTCTTTTTATTTTTCTGATTGCTGTGGCTAAAACTTGCAAAACTATGTTGAATAATAGTCGTGAGAGTGGACAACCTTGTCTAGTTCCTGATCTTAGAGGAAATGGTTTCAGTTTTTCACCATTGAGATCAATGTTGGCTGTGGATTTGTCATATATCGCCTTTATTATGTTGAGGTAAGTTCCCTCTATGCCTACTTTCTGTAGGGTTTTTATCATAAATGGGTGTTGAATTTTGTCAAAAGATTTTTCTGCATCTATTGGGATCATCATATGGTTTTTCTCCTTCAGTTTGTTAATATAGTGTATCACATTGATTGATTTGCATGTATTAAGATTCCTTGCATTTCTGGGATAAACCCCACTTGATTATGGTGTATGATCCTTTTAATGTGCTGTTGGATGCTGTTTGCTAGTATTTTGTTGAGGATTTTTGTATCTATGTTCATCAGTGATATTGGTCTGTAGTTTTCTTTCTTTGTGACATCTTTTTCTGGTTCTGGTATCAGGGTGATGGTGGCCTTGTAGAATGAGTTCGGGAGTGTTCCTCTCTCTGCTATATTTTGGAAGAGTTTGAGAAGGATAGGTGTTAGCTTTTTTTTTAGATGTTTGATAGAATTCGCCTGTGAAGCCATCTGGTTCCGCGCGTTTGTTTGTTGGAAGATTTTTAATCACAGCTTCAATATCAGTGTTTGTGATTGGTCTGTTTTTATTTTCTATTTCTTCCTGGTTCAATCTTGGAAGGTTGTGCTTTTCTAAGAAGTTGTCTATTTCTTCCAGGTTGTCCGTTGTATTGGCATATAGTTGATGGTAGTAATCTCTCATGATCCTTTGTATTTCTGCAGTGTCAGTTGTTCCTTCTCCTTTTTCATTTCTAATTCAGTTGATTTGAGTGTTTTCCCTTTGTTTCTTGATGAGTCTGGCTAATGATTTATCAATTTTGTTTATCTTCTCAAAGAACCATCTTTTAGTTTTATTGATCTTTGCTATTGTTTCCTTCATTTATTTTTCATTTATTTCTGATCTGATCTTCATGGTTTCTTTCCTTCTGCTAACTTTGGTTTTTCTTGTTCTTCTTTCTCTAATTGCTTTAGGTGTAAGTTAGGTTGTTTACTTGAGATATTTGTTTCTTGAGGTAGGATTGTGTTGCTATAAACTTCCCTCTTAGAACTTCTTTTGCTGCATCCCATAGGTTTTGGTTCATCGTGTTTTCACTGTCATTTGTTTCTAGGTATTTTTTGATTTCTTCTTTGATTTCATCAGTGATCTCTTGGTTTTTAAGTAGTGTATTATTTAGCCTCCATGTGTTTGTATTTTTTTTTTTTACAGATTTTTCCCTGTAATTGATATCTAGTCTCATAATGTTGTGGTTGAAAAAGATACTTGATATGATTTCAATTTTCTTAAATTTACCAAGCCTTGATTTGTGACCCAAGATATGATCTATCCTGGAGAATGTTCCATGAGCACTTGTGAAGAAAGTGTATTCTGTTTTTTTCGAATGGAATGTCTTACAAATATCAATTAAGTCCATCTTGTTTAATGTATCATTTAAAGCTTGTCTTTCCTTATTTAGTTTCATTTTGGATGATCTGTCCACTGGTGAAAGTGGGGTCTTAAAGTCCCCTACTATGATTGTGTTACAGTCGATTTCCTGTTTTATGGCTGTTAGCATTTGCCTTATGTATAGAGGTGCTCCTATGTTGGGTGCATAAATATTTACAATTGTTATATCTTGTTCTTGGATTGATTCCTTGATCATTATGTAGTGTCCTTCTGTGTCTCTTGTAATAGTCCTTGTTTTAGAGTCTATTTTGTCTTATCTGAGAATTGCTACTCCAGCTTTCTTTTGATTTCCATTTGCATTGAATATCTTTTTCCATGCCCTCACTCTCAGTCTGTATGTGTCCCTAGTTCTGAGTGGGTCTCTTATAGATAGAATATATATGGGTCTTGTTTTTGTATCCATTCAGCCAGTCTATGTCTTTTGGTTGGAACATTTAAACCATTTACATTTAAGGTAATTATTGATATGTATGTTCCTATTACCATTTTCTTAATTGTTTGGGTTTGTTATTATAGGTCTTTTCCTTCACTTGTGTTTCCAGACTAGAGAAGTTCCTTTCTCATTTGCTGGAAAGCTGGTTTGGTGGTGCTGAATTCTCTTAGCTTTTGCTTGTCTGTAAAGGATTTAATTTCTCCATCGAATCTGAATGAGATCGTTGCTGGGTAGAGTAATCTTGGTTGTAGATTTTTCCCTTTCATCACTTTAAATATGTCCTGCCACTCCGTTTGGCTTGCAGAGTTTCTGCTGAAAGATCAGCTGTTATCCTTATGGGGATTCCCTTGTATGTTGTTTGTTGTTTTTCCCTTGCTGCTTTTAATATTTTTCCTTTGTGTTTAATTTTTGATAGTGTGATAATTATGTGTCTTGACATGTTTCTCCTTGGACTTATCCTGTATGGGACTCTCTGTGCTTCCTGGACTTGATTAACTATATCCTTTCTCATATTAGAGAAGTTTCAACTAAAATCTCTTCAAATATTTTCTCAGTCCCTTTCTTTTTCTCTTCTTCTTCTGGTACCCCTATAATTCTAATGTTGGTGCATTTAATGTTGTCCCAGAGGTCTCTGAGACTGTCCTCAATTGGTAAACCTTTTGGTGGCAGAAATAACTTACTCTTAGGATTGAACTCAATGTTTATGAGAATTTTTGTACATATTAGGCACTCAAAAGTTTTCATTGGATAATCATGCTTACAGAATATCCTATAGATAATTTATATACATAAAATGAAGAGGACTTTCTTTTAAATGTTTTATTGCTAAGGTAATAAAACTAAACAAAAATTGTGTTGGATACAGTATATGGAGTGGAAATAATATACATAATTTCTTACTAATTTCTGGAAAATATGACTTGCCTTCTGGCCAATTATTTGCAAATAAAAACTTAAATGAAATACCACCTTACGCATTAGAAGAGCTACCATAAAAAAAAAAAACCCATAAAACAACAAGTGTTGTCAAGGAAGTGAAGAAATTGGAAACTTGTGCACTGTTGGTGGGAACATGATATGGTACAGCCACTGTGGAAAACAGTATGGAAATTTCTCAAAAAGTTAAAAACTGAATTACCACAAGATCCAGCAATTCTATTAATACATCTGGGTATATACCCAAAAGAACTGAAAGTAGGCTTTTGAAGAGGTTTTGTACTCCATCTTCATAGCAGCATTATTACATTGCTAAAACATGGAAGCAACCCATGTGCCCATCAAATAATGAGTGGATAAGCAAAATGTGGTATATGCATAGAATAGTATATTTTCCTTAAAAGAAAAGGAAACTCTTCAGTATATTCCAACATTGCTGGACCTTGAGGACATCATGCTAAGTTAAATAAACCAGCCACAAAAAAGCCAAATACTGTCTGATTCCACTTATAAGAGCTACTTAATCAAAATCATAAAGGCAGAAAGTATAATAATAGTGGTTGCCAGGGACTGGAAGCAGGGAAGACTGAGTTATTGTTTGATAGGTATAGAGTTTCAGATGTACAAGATGACAAGTGTTAAGGGGATGGATGGTGGCAATGGCTCCACAACAAAGTGAATGTATTTAATACCACTGAACTGTATGCTTCCAGTATTAAGGAGTGTCCACATTATGCATGCAAATAACTTATTTGTATACACAGATACATAAAAAGGGATAAATGCAAATCTAAATACCCACTGCATGTGAAAATATGTCATTTACATGTGCAGCTTAAATATCTCTTTTTGAAATCCTGATACTGCTAATGTGCAATTATTTGCTGCTGGGTTGAAGTTTGCTATTCATGTTTTCTTTTGTACTTTTAACAGACTTCTTTATTTTTTTAATATAGTATTATTCTCTAGCATTTTTGCTACCTCACACTATTTTCTATTATATCATCTATGTGTTTAATGCCATCAACACACCTTGTGTTATAAGCATTGGTACAGAATCAACACATCTGAGCCATGGCCCGAATCCTGTTAACGAATGTGTACCTGGTCTCCCTTCTTAAAATTCATGTTTCCCCCTCCCTTGAATTAAATTTCACCTACTAACTGGGAAAAATATTCTAACTAGATGAACATGACGTAATGAGTTTAGCCTCTCACCTCCGCAGTTACTCTTTTGGAGCTCCTTCCTTCTGCTAATCCTCCAGAGGAAAAATGTAACAGCCTTACTACAGCTCCACTTCTCCACTATTCTTTCCACCTCCAAACAAGACATTTTGTCATTATTTCCTGTTTGTTCGATACTAGACTTCTACTGGTCTGTTCAAAGCCATTATTTTCCACCACAATGTCATTTATGTATGCAACAAATATTTTTTGAGTACCTACTCCGTGACAGACTGTCTTCTAGGTGCTTCTAATACATCTGTGAACAAAACAAAGATTCCTGCTACCTTCTAGTGGAGAAGACAGACAGTAAACAATAAACATCATAAATAAATTAATTGTGTAGTATGTTAGAAAGTACTGAGTGCTTAGGAAAAAATAAAAATTGAAGCGGGATTAGCAGAATGAAGGTGGAGGGAGAGAGGCAGTTAACATCCAAATGGACAGGGAAAGCCAAATTTTGAAGACGATATTTAAGCAAAATTGAAGAGAGTTAGGCAAGAGGAGATGACCCAACATTGTAGACAGTGACTGGCATGACTGAGATACAGCCAAAGGCCCATGTGACAGATAGAGAATAAATGAGTGGAAGAGCAGTAGGATGAGTTCTGAGAGGTATGCTACTGTCTCCCTCCTTTGCTCTGCCTTGGTCACAAAACTCTGAAATACATGCATCATTATGCTCACTATGTCCCATTCTTTTTCTTCTCATTTTCACCTATAACCATTTCAGTTTGGACTTATCTTCAACTATCCCACAGAAACTGCTCCTGTCAAATTAAGACCTGACCTCTGCCTTGATAAAGCCATAGGTTAGTTCTAACTCATGTTTCATCTAACATAAATTATCAACCCCATTTGACGGTTGCTTACTTCTTCCTCTTAGAATCCCTTTCCTCATTTGGTTGGTTTCCTCCTACCTCACTGGTCTCCCCTCAGGACCTTTGCTGTAGTATTGCTTTAAAATGGAATCATGGTGAGAAGCACACCAGTGACTCCAGGGGTGAGAACTGACTGGGAAGGGATACAGATGAATCTTTTGGGTGTCATGGAAGTGTTTTATATCTTGGTTGTAGTAGTGACTTATGTTTATATATTTGTGACAAGTCATCAAACCACATGCCTGAAGTGGGAGCATTTTACTGCATTGACATTCTATGTCCATAAAGTACATTATTAAAAAACTAGTCAAGAATGATTATAAAATCTTGGAAAGAGATCCACATTTGCAGAGCATAATTGATTTATGAGAGATGTACCTTACAAAGCATCAGGAAAGGAAATTATATCATACACCATGCTTAGTTTCATATATGTATGTATATATAGAATTGGTTATATATAAAAATTTGGTTATACATATATAATTCATACATATAGAGAGACTAGGGAAAGAAATCCTAGTAATTCACAAATGTATGAATAAGTATTTGGCATTATTAGTTCGCAATGAAATAATACAAATGAAAACTTCAACTACACACGCCTAATGGAATGGCTAAATTTTTTTCTTTTTTTTTTTTTTGCGGTATGTGGGCCTCTCACTGTTGTGGCCTCTCTCATTGCGGAGCACTGGCTCCGGATGTGCAGGCTTAGCGGCCGTGGCTCACAGCCCTAGCCGCTCCGCAGCATGTGGGATCTTCCTGGCCCGGGGCATGAACCCGTGTCCCCTCATCGGCAGGCGGACTCTCAACCACTGCGCCACCAGGGAAGCCCTTTTTTGTTTTTGGAATGGCTAAATTTTTAATAAAGAAAACTGGATAGTATCAAGTGTTGGCAATGATACGGAGGGTGGGACCTCTTATACATTATTGTTGGAAATATAAATACTTTAGTTGTTTGGCAGTGTTCATGGTGCTAAAAGCAAGGATATAGGTTACTTTGGGGGGATAACAGCTGGGCCATTGTATTAATTTACTAATATTTTTCACTGTTCACATTTAGATGTGTTCACTTTTTGAAAATTCATCAAGCTGGATAGTCATAATTTGTGTGGTTCTCTGCGTGTACTACTTTAATAAAAATTTATGGTAGAGTAGAGGTGAACATAAAATGACCCTGATACCTATCATTAAACTACTTTCTAAAAATAAATAAAGATGTATGAGTTGCAACCAGAAATATATAATATTATGTCACTGCCCACGGTATTATCATTTTAAAAAGTTACCAATTGGGGCTTCCCTGGTGGCGCAGTGGTTGAGAGTCTGCCTGCCAATGCAGGGGACACGGGTTCGTGCCCCGGTCTGGGAGGATCCCACGTGCCGCGGAGCGGCTGGGCCCGTGAGCCATGGCCACTGAGCCTGCGCGTCCGGAGCCTGTGCTCCGCAGCGGGAGAGGCCACAACAGTGAGAGGCCCGCGTACCGCTAAAAAAAAAAAAAAAAAAAAAAAAAGTTACCAATTATAAATGGAAAAGTAATATTTTCAACTGCATTTGTGATTTTTAACGAGGTTGAAAATGATTTTGTATATTGTTTTCTATTAAGGATTATATGCGACATTATATTCTCTGGTGAATGTAAGTGAAAATTTTGTACATAAATTCTTCCCTTTGTTTGGTAGCTATAAAATGTCATATGAACTGGCCAAATTCATTACCCAAGATGTCCACATACATATATTTGTTTCTGATGGAAATAATTAGTCTTTAATTGCTGTATTTAAGTGCATACAGATTGTTTCTTTTGCTCAGACAGATACAATTTGTTTGCAATTATTTCCAGCATTTTGCACACTACCACAAGAAAACAATTAAGGGAATGTCTCAAGAGTTGTTTGCCTATATTTTTCTGGCACCTTAAATGTGATTAGATAAGAGAGTCAAGTTTTAAATGTAACAACATGAAATACATGAGATATCTTGCTGCTATGAAGGCCTTTTGTAAACGTTCACCATCCCTTCACTTGCACAATGCTTGAGGTTTTAAAAAAAATATTAATCATAAAAAACATAAGTTGGGCTTCCCTGGTGGCGCAGTGGTTGAGAGTCCACCTGCCAATGCAGGGGACACGGGTTTGTGCCCTGGTCCGGGAAGATCCCACATGCCGCGGAGCGGCTGGGCCCGTGACCTATGGCCGCTGAGCCTGTGCGTCCGGAGCCTGTGCTCCGCAACGGGAGAGGCCACAACAGTGAGAGGCCTGCGTACCGCAAAAAAACAACAAAAAAAACACACAAAAAACATAAGTTAAGTTGAAAAGAGAAAAAAATAAAGGTTATATATTTTGTTTAGAAACTGAGAATTTTCCACTTTAAATGGATATTTGTCTTTCCTTGATTTGCAAGAGGCTAGAAACAAAAGCAATTGTTTTATTGCATCCATTATTTTATTTAGCACGACCTAAAACTCTCAGATCACAGAAATTAGAGAAATTCTCAATTTTTGTCATGACACTAATTTTTTTAACATACCATTTTTAAAAACAAAGATTAGCTTAAATGGAAATTGAAAACTAAACTAAATTAACAATGTGTGAGAGAGATACATTGTCAGGTTAATATAAAAAATATTCAGTGCATTCTTCTTTAAAGGGTATACTTTTCTTGAGATATGAGAGGAAAAACAACCATAACATTATTTCCCTTACTATCATTAACAATTTTCACAGATTACAATTTAACCTATTTGATACATAACGGTATTGCACGAATTTTGAAGATGTTTTTATTGAAATAATTTCTGTGGCAGTTTATAGTCTCATGATTTTACCTGATAAGAGCAACTATATGGAAAATGAATTGCAGGCATATTTACTCTCATTGTTAATTTAATTGTGACTCTTAAAATTTACTAAATATTAGGAATTACTACAACTAGAGACACAGGTATGTAATTAATGCTTGCTTTATGGTTTATACCCAAATGTCCTTTTCCCAGCTGAAATACTGAGGTCAGTTTATATGCTACAGATTGGAATGGGTTATAATCCCTCCTGTGCATCTCAGTAGCTATCTAATCTCAAAAAAACATGCTTTCCTCACCTGTAAGATAGACACTGTCAAATGACAGAACTAAAACAATTTAGTAACTAGTTTGATGTCCTTTATTCAAGGGAAAACAATCCATTGAATCGGGAGTACATTGCCTCACAGTAGTGAAGCTCTCTTCCTAGGAGTTTGGGCAAGAACGAGTTTTATAGAAAGTTAGAAGAGGCAATGCAGAAACAGGGCATGACTGGCTAGGAGGCTGGGCATTTCCTGTAAAGCTAGGTGGTCCTATTTTTTCAGAGGAGGTTAGCTGGCTAAAGCTGAGTTGGAAGATCGTGATCGGTGTTAGGTTTCTGGGGTACTTCCCATAAGTGCAGGCTGACTTAGGTTTAGATTTGTGACATGGGCCAGGCCACTGGGGCAGATTCTATTTTGTGGGTCCCAATATACAAGTTAACTTTATCAGTTAAAGAGAAATCAGAACGATACTCTCTGTGTGGTCTGCAGACCCCTAAATCTTATTGGTCTCCAGGGCTATAATCTTTCCAATTTGGAGCCTTGGCCAATCACAATTCAGGTAGCCATCACCATGGGAATACTTCTTTTGGCAGCTCTGCCTGGGCTCCTCCCAGGTTTACTGTGAAGGACCAGCACCTCCTCATGCATGGGCAACTCCATGTTTAAATAGACTAAAAATAGTGGGAAGCTATCGTCTGAGCTACCTAGTTAGGTCCCTGACTAGCCACAACCAGACTTAGGCTTCACGTTGGGCTGCACTTCTCATCTTACAGTACAGACTGAAGTGGGAATTACCAGAAGACATTCATGATTCAAAATTTGCTTCTCCTGGCAGATCTACTTCCTTGGCTAGGAGTAAGTATAGATGAGGCTAGGATCAGGAAACTCTCCTTAAATCTTGAAGATATTGCAGAATCTACTGCTGAAGCAAAAGCTTTCCAACAAAAATCCCTAGACTCTCTGGTCAAAGATGTTCTTTGATAATAAGATGGCTGTCAGTTACCTTTTCACTGAGCTAGGAGGTGTCTGTGTTGTGGTCAACATTACTTGCTGCACTTGGATTAATACTTCTGGGGAAGTAGGGACTCAGCTACCTAAAATCACTGATCACTTGGCTTCAGAAAGTGACTCCTTAAACAAGGTTCCTTTGATCTATTTAAGTTCGTTTGAGTTCTGGGGACCATGGCTTCAGAGCACCCTCCAAATGTTTGGTATTATCCTGTTTACAGTCATTCTAATAGTCTACCTGGTGCACTATGTTGTTTCAAAAGCTTTAAATGCATGCCTGGAGCAGCTGGCAACCAGACAAACGATCTCCCTTCACCTGGAACACCAAAAATAGGATAAAGAAAATGGCCAACTAAGGGACTTTGATACCCTAGCCTACAAATTTCAGTTAGAGACCCAAACTCACTCCAAAATCAGCAAAAAGTGGAAGCTCAGAGAGGCGCTAATACCTGAAACTTTGGTCAGTACTCTTAGTACAACTGAGAGTTTGATCAAAAGGGGGTATTGATAAAATTAATTCATATATCAGCACCCAAAATATGGAGGCCACCCTAGGGGCCTGGCCCACATCACAAATCTAAACCTAAGTCAGCCTGCACTCATGGGAAACACCTCACTGTCAAGGAAACCTAACACACACCAATCACAATCCTGCAACTCAGCTTTAGCCATCTCACCTCATCTTAGAAAAGCGGACCTGCTAGCCTTATAGGAAATTCCAGACCTCCTAGCTATTCATGTCCTATTTCTGTGTTGCCTTCTCCAATGTTCTACAAAACTTACTCTTGCCCAGATTTCCTCAGGAAGAGCGCTTCACTGCTGTGGGGCAAAATACTGCCCCAAACCCTGAATTGTTTTCTCTTGAATAAAGGGCATCAAACTTATTACTAAATTTTTTTGGTTTTGTCATTTGACAACATAATAGCAGCAGCTTCAGACAATTGTCATGAGGATAGAATTACTTAATTAATATAAAGCACTGCTGCTCTTCTTAGCAAAACTTCGCCATGGGTGCTAGATAATTTATATCAGAAACCTATCATGCTTATGTTAGATATTATAAATTATCATATATATTTAATACCTTCTATCTGTATACTTATGTAGACTGCATTTATCTAACATATATCTATAAATATAAATTTGTATCTTTTCTATATAAGTTATTTTGCCATTAAGGTCTTTCCTCCTAATTCAGAATTTCTGTAATTTAGACAGTGTTAAGTATGACTTTTTTGAAATATCTGTGAAAAAAGGAATTTTTACAAGATATGTTTGTTTATTAAATTTTCTAGAGGAATCGATTGCCTTGTTTATGAAGAAATAATATTGACACACTTGTCAAAAAATGCAGGCCCTCTTGGTTATTTTATAGAGTCTCATTTCTTTTTATCTCATATTCATCTGACAGTTTTAGTTAATACTTAGCTCTCTCTCTGCTCTCGGCAACTTTTGATTATGAAACCAGTCAGGGCTCCATGTCACAACTCAATATACACTTTCCCTTCAGATGCATCTTAGTGTCCAACCATGACTTTTTCATATTGAACTTCTCTATGAATTTGACCTAAACATTTTAAAAACTATCTTTAGATAGACCTATTAAAATATGCAAAATTTAGTAATTTAACTATGAACCCTGCTTATATACTTATTCAGAGAGATCTTCTAGAGTTTCCAACTTGATAGCATTAAGTAGTTCTACTTTAAATTATTGCATTGGTTTACAAATAACCAGGTAGCATTCAGCTCTAAATATTCCAAAATTCAAGTTTGCATGATTTTTTTCATTCAGTTGATATTAATAAACAACTTTTATTGAGGAAACCCCATGTAAATTTGTAAAAGACGTTTCCATTACTAGGATTCATAAGAAGCTTTGGAATGTAGTATTAAGGGTAGGCCACTTTAAATTATCTTGTATTATCAAATAGTCAAAGCATTTTTCTCCTAAACCTGACTTTACAAAAATATGTTTATTGCAATTTCAAAAGAAAAAAATTTTTTAATAGAAAGAAAACAAATTAAAAAAGTACAACTTTTAACTTTAGTCAGTAGAGGGCGTGCTAAAGATATTGCAGGAGGAGAAAGGATGGCTTTCTGGTTCTGGTGTGCTCATCTGGCAGGCTCTTGCAGCAATGAGCCTCTTCTCCAGCATCCTATTCCTGCAGACATGCGGCCCCCCCAGGGCTCAGTTCCTTCAGTTTTCTCGAGCACCAAGCTCCTGCCAGGCTCATAGTTTCTCCAGTGTCTAGACCCTGGAGCACATAACAGAAGTACCTTTTGGCCACAGCTTCCCCTGGCTCTTGCTTGTGTGCTTTCTGACCAGGATGCCATAGGTTAGACACTTTAACTGCACCCCAGTGGTCAGATTTCTGGAAAGTTCTGGAGGGCACCTTTCCTGAAATTCAGCTAGTGTGAGGCCATTGTATTTTTTACACAATTTTACAAGTATAATATTAATATAAAAGAGCACATTGGTAGCCTTGTTTTGTAGTTTCTAATTTTGACCCATCTGTAATAAATCTCTCAAACTTTTCTCAGTGAACACACACACACACATACACACACACACACACACAAATTCTTCTCATAGATACCATGTGAAAATGTACTCAGTCCAATGGGTAGTCTCATATAGACAATTGGGTGCTATTTCTGCATATCTGTCTTCTTGACATTTATAATAGAAGAAGATACATATAATTTATATTTTTAAATTTTTAATTATTTTTGGAGTGTTCATTCCAAATGCAATTTTTAAATTTCCATTTCTTTTTTTAAATTTAAATATAGCTAATTTACAATGCAATGTTAGTTTCAAGTGTACAGCAAAGTGATTCAGTAATACATATACATTTATTCTTTCTTGGATTCTTTTCCATTATAGATTATTATGATACACTAAGTATAGTTCCCTGTGCTATATAGTAGGTCCTTGTTGTTTACCTATTTTATATATAGTAATGTGTATATGTTTATCCCAAACTGAATTTATCTCCCTCTCTCACCACAGTATCCCTTTTGGTAAACACTGTTTTCTAGGTAAACACTGTTTTCTATGTCTGTGAGTCTATTTCTGTTTTATAAATAAGTTCATTTGTATCATTTAAAAAAATTTTATTAGAGTACAGTTGATTTACAATGTCATGTTAGTTTCAGGTGTATAGTACACTGATTCAATTATACACACACACACACACACACACACGCACATATTCTTTTTCAGATTCTTTTCCCTTGTAGATTATTACAAAATATTGAGTATAGCTGAGTTGAGTATAGTTCCCCGTGCTATATAGTAGGTCCTTGTTGGTTACATATTTTATACATAGTAGTATGTATATGTTAATCCCAAACTCCTAATTTATCCCTACCTCCCTTCCCCTTTGGTAACTGTCTGTGGGTCTATTTCTGTTTTGTAAATAAGTTCATTTGTATCTTGTTTTTTTAGATTCCACATATAAGTGATATCATATGATATTTGTCTTTGTCTGGCTTACTTCACTTAGTATGATAATCTCTAGGTCCATCTATGTTGCTGCAAATGGCATTATTTCATTCTTTTCTGTGGCTGAGTATTATTCCATTGTATATATATACCACATATTCTTATCCATTCATCTGTTGATGAACATTCAGGTTGTTTCCATGTCTTGGCTATTGTAAATGCTTCTGCTATGAACACTGGGGTGCATGTATCTTTATGATTTATAGTTTTGTCTGGATATATGCCCAGGAGTGGGATTGCTGGATCATACATCAACTCTATTTTTAGTTTTTTGGGGAACCTCCATACTATTTCCCATAGTGGCTGCACCAATTTACATTTCCACCAACAGTGTAGGAGGGTCCCTTTTCTCCACACCCTCTCCAGCATTCATTATCTGTAGACTTTCTAATGATAGCCATCCTGATTGGTCTGAGGTGATACTATATCGTAGTTTTGATTTGCACTTCTCAAATAATTAGCAATGTTGAGCATCTTTTCATGTGCCTATTGACCATCTGTATGTCTTCTTTGGAGAAATGTCTATTTAGGTCTTCTGCCCATTTTTTGATTGAGTCATTTGTTTTTTTGATATTGAGCTGTATGAGCTGTTTGTATATTTTGGAAATTAAGCCCTTGTCAGTTGCATTGTTTGTGAATACTTTCAGTCTGTAGGTTGTCTTTTTGTCTTGTTTATGGTTTCCTTTGCTGTGCAAAAGCTTTAAAGTTTAATTAGGTCCCATTTGTTTAGTTTTATTTCCATTACTCTAAAAGGAAGCTGCAAAAAAATATTGCTGAGATTTATGTCAAAGAGTGTTCTGCCTATATTTACCCCTAGGAGTCTTATAGTATCCAGACTTCATTTAGGTCTTTAATTCATTTTGAGTTTATTTTTTATATGGTATTAGGGAGTGTTCTAATTTCATGCTTTAACATGTAGCTGTTCAATTTTCCCAGCACCACTTATTGAAGAGACTGTCTTATCTCCCTTGTATATGCTTGCCTCCATTGTCATAGATTAATTGACCATAAGTGAGTGGGTTTATTTCTGGGCTTTCTACACTATTCCATTGATCTATATGTCTGTTTTTGTGCCAGTACCATACTGTTTTGATTACTATAGCTTTGTAGTATAGTTTGAAGCCAGGGTGCATAATTCTTTGAATTCCATTATTCCTTCTCAAGATTGTTTTGGTTATTTGAGGTCTTTTGTATTTCCATACAAATTTAAAAATTTTTTATTCTAGTTCTGTGAAAAAATGCCATTAGTAATTGGATAGGGATTACATTGAATATGTAGATTGCCTTGGATAGTATGGTCATTTTGACAATACTGGTTCTTCCAATCCAAGAAAATGGTATATCTTTCCATCTGTTTGTGTGGTCTTCAATTTCTTTCATCAGTGTCTTAAAGTTTTTGGAATACAGGTCTTTTGCTGCCTTAGGTAGGTTTATTTTGGGGTATTTTATTGTTTTGACACAATGGTAAACGGGATTGTTTCCCTAATTTCTCTTTCTGATATTTTGTTAGTATATGGAAATGCAACAGATTTCTATATATTAATTTTGTATCCAATAACTTTACCAAATTCACTGATGAGCTCTAGTAGTTTTCTGGTGGTGTCTTTAGGGTTTTCTATGTGTAGCATCATGTCATCTGCAAACAGTGACAGTTTTGCTTCTTTTCCAATTTGGATCTCTTTTGTTTCTTTTTCCTCTCTGATTACCATGGCTAGGACTTCCAAAACTATGTGGAATGAAACTGGCAAGAATGCGCATGCTTGTCGTGTTCCTGATCTTAGAGGAAATGCTTTCAGCTTTTCACTGTTGCGTATGACGTTAGCTGTGGGTTTGTCATATATAGACTTTATTATGTTCAGGTATCCTCCCTCTGTTACCACTTCCTGAAAAGTTTTTTTCATAAATGAATGTTGAATTTTATCAAAATCTTTTTCTGTATCTATTGAGATGATCATATGTTTTTTATTCTTCAGCTTGTTAATGTGGTGTATCACATTGATTGATTTGGGGATATTGAAATATTCACCTTTGAAGCCAAATGCTCTGGGGCTCCTCTTCCTGGTGCTAGACCCCTGGGTTGAGGAGCCTTACATAGGGCTCAGGACTCTCACTCCTGTGGAAGAGTCTATGCAATACAATTATTCTCTTGTTTGTGGGTTGCCCACACAGGGTGTATGGGATTTGGTTATATCGCAAGTCTACCCCTCCTACCAGTCTCATTGTGATTCCATCTTTATGTCTTTAGCTGTAGAGGATCTTTTCTGGTAGGTTTCAGTCTTTTTCAGTGACGGTGGTTCTGCAGATTGTTGCGATTTTTGTGTGCTCGTGAGAAAAGGTGACCTTAGGGTCCTTCTATACCACTGTCTTGGCTGCTATCCTAATTCAGATTATTATAGATCTGTCATCCTATAAGTTCTCAGCTAAATCTTCACCAAACTAAGAAAATTTTTTCCAGCTAGATTACTTTTGAAAATGTTTGTTTTGGTTTAGAACATTTAATTTATATTTTAATCAACAGATTTATTTTTTAAATCCACCATCAGTATAATGATTTGGCTATAGTTTTTATAGCCAAAATTTATTTATTTTTTATAGCCAATTATAGTATAATTTTTATACTTTATATATCACTGTAATAATAATTTATGTTTCCATTAATTCACATTAAAAATGCTAAACATTTATGGATTTTTCTTCAGTTTATTATGCTTTCCACCATTTCTTGTTTCTATAAACTTGTTATGGTTCTTATTATGATATTGCAGTATTGCATACAGGCTAACTGATGGTAGGAAGAAACCCACACAGAAAAAAGTGTACACACATTATAATGTTGGATCAAATTTCCTGTTTATAAAAAAAAGTTTTTAAATCATGGCAAGAGGGAGGAGCTATGGGGATATATGTATATGTATAGCTGATTCACTTTGTTATAAAGCAGAAACTAACACATCATTGTAAAGCAATTATACTCCAATAAAGATGTTAAAAAAAATAAAAATCATGGCATGAGAAATTCAAACAGAATAAATACATGTTTCATAGCTCATCTAAGACTCCATGAGCCTCAAAAGTCACTTAATGGGGTTCCTCATGGTGGTGACAAATCCTGTTCATGGTGGATCTTGTCAGATGTAAGAAATCGTATTTTATGATGGGGTGAAACCCTTGCAGCTTACATACATATTAGGGGAAACTTAAACTAACAATTTTCTTTTACTTCTTCCATTAAAAAAAGTATTTCTGGAAATACTTTAAATAAAAAAGTAAATTTATTGAATCAAAATCAGTGGCAATGAGGCCACAGTATCAACATGGGGAGGCAGGGGTAAAAGCAGAGTCAGAGTCCAGGCATCCCTGAGCAGTGCCCCTGCCTCCAGGCTTCCAGCATCAAAAAAAAAAAAGAAAAAAAAAATCACATTTCCTGACAGGTCGAGTTATACTGAAATCATAGGCACACTTTTTTTTTTTGGCAACAGTTCATGTTTTTTATGAAACATGGGCATATACTGCCTTTCCATTGGAAAATATGCCCTCTCATTTTGAAAAAATCAAGTCCATCTAAATTTCATGTTTCCACTTTTGATAAAGACATGAGTAGAGTGAAATATTTGTCTAATATGTCAGTGCTATCTGGCAAAGGAAAACATATTTAAAATGTCTCTGGTCCATTTTTACAGAGCAATCAAAAGGAGTGAATTTGGAGCTGAGAGGCAATAAATTGATACCCAGCACAGAAACTGAGACTTTGACTCAGGATCACAGAGCCAATAAAAAATGATTAAGACAGTGGACAAGCTAGACTGTGGGCCTAGTATGGTTAGAACTTAAATTTTCTCCTGAGAAACTTGAAAGCTGGAGTTTTTGTGTGAAATCTCTCAGATTTTAAGTATTGACTGTATTACAAACCACATTCAAATAGTGTGTTTGCTGAAGGAACAAACAGGTGGGCCAAATCTGGCTTATTCTGAAACCTCTGCTTAGATTATTGTTATAATATCTTAACAGCATGTCTCTTCTCTATCCTCAGGAGAGCTGAGATTCTGACTTTATCCTACTGAAACACCTTCGGTGAAGTCAAACACATTCCAAAGGAAGTTTGAAAGCCATGTCTTGGAATGCAAGGTATTTATATTCTAGGCCACATCATTTTTTCTTCAATTCTTTCTTTAGAAGTACCCTAGCTCTCCTTTAAGACCCTGCCAGTCTTCGTGAGGACATAGTTTATTTAATTTAGTTCATAGTCTTTGTGAGCCTTAGGTCTATTTGCAGCATGAACATTTGCCTTGAATGTGACAACTGCATTATCTAAAATATTTAGAACTGGATAGTGATCGCCACTTGTTAAAATACCATTAAAATCACTTCCTTAATCATCTTGTAAAATTTTTTGTGGTCTCATTATTTATTAGGCATATGTCTGTAAGTGGTTTGCATTTTTTACAATTTTTCAGTGGTTTTAATTGTTGATGGTAACACTCATTGAATTGTATTTTTTGCATGAGCACACGTAAAAAATAATGTTTGAAATGGCAAAATATTTTGGATATAGGCAATAAAATTAATGTATGTATATTAATGCTATTTAGCTTGTCACACAGGTAGAGTTTTTGTGATTTAGATCCCCCCTACTCCTGTCCTCTTCTAGAACCTAGAATATTCCACTATCTTAATATTTTTCACACTGCACGGTGGTTTTTAGCTTATTTCTCTGTCTCCTGAGTAAGAAGGGAAACTCTTTATGAGCAAGAAAGACAATATTTATTTTTATTTTAAAAAATCTGGCTACTATAGCTAAACAGTGGATGGTTAAAATTTAATTAATGATTGAATGATGAATAAATCCCTTTATATTTATGAGAGCTTGTCCACATCCATTTCTAATAATTGTGTTTAACAAGAATAAGAAGAAGAAATTGACACAAATATATTGAAAGAAACTAAAATAATTTTAATGACATTTATATTAGATATATAGGGACCCATGTTAATTATTTTTGAAATATTTTATGCTTGAATTTTCAGATTTAATCTTTACAGTTTTTTTCACCAAATTATGTTTTGATTTTGCAAACAGCATACACTGCTTCAAGATGGCAGAAGAATGAAATACTATTTATTTTAAAAAGTCTTTTTAAATTTTATATTGGAGTATAGTTGATTTACAATGTTGTGTTAGTTTCAGGTGTACAGCAGAGTTATTCAGTTATACATATGCACGTTGAAATACTATTTAAAAACACAACTTGAAATGTACTTTAGAATCGTAGATCTTGCACTTTAAGTGGGAAAGGAAGCTACAGAAAAAAATTCCCATCTTAAAAATTATTAATTTTGTCAATGTAATTCATACTTGACATTTAAGCATCAAAGAGTAACTGTTGTATTTTTTAACATCTTTACTGGAGTATAATTGCTTTACAATGGTGTGTCAGTTTCTGCTTTATAGCAAAGTGAATCAGCTATACATATACACATATCCCCATATCTCTTCCGTCTTGTGTCTCCCTCCCTACCACCCTCCTTATCTCACCCCTCTAGGTGGACACAAAGCACCGAGCTGACCTCCCTGTGCTATGTGGCTGCTTCCCACTAGCTATCTATTTTATATTTGATACTATATATAAGTCTGTGCCACTCTCTCACTTTGTCCCAGCTTACCCTTCCCCTCCCCGTGTCCTCAAGTCCAGTCTCTACGTCTGCATCTTTATTCCTGTCCTGCCCCTAAGTTCTTCATAACCATTTTTTTTTAAACTCCATATATATGTGTTAGTATATAGTATTTGTTTTTCTCTTTCTGACTTACTTCACTCTGTATGACAGACTCTAGGTCCATCCACTTCACTACAAATAACTCAATTTTGTTTCTTTTAATGGCTGAGTAATATTCCATTGTATATATGGGTCACATCTTCTTTATCCATTCATCTGTCGATGGACACTTAGGTTGCTTCCATGTCCTGGCTATTGTAAACAGTGCTGCTATGAACATTGTGGTACATGACTCTTTTTGAATTATGGTTTTCTCAGGGTGTATGCCCAGTAGTGGGATTCCTGGGTCATATGGTAGTTCTATTTGTAGTTTTTTTAGGAACCTCCATACTGTTCTCCATAGTGGCTGTATTAATCCACATTCCCACCAACAGTGCAAGAGGGTTCCCTTTTCTCCACACCCTCTCCAGCATTTATTGTTTGTAGATTTTTTGATGATGGCCATTCTGACTGGTGTGAGGTGATACCTCATTGTAGTTTTGATTTGCATTTCTCTAATGATTAGTGATGTTGAGCAGTCTTTCATGTGTTTGTTGGCAATCTGTATGTCTTCTTTGCAGAAATGTCTGTTAAGGTCTTCTGCCCATTTTTGGATTGGGTTGTTTGTTGTTTGGATATTGAGCTGCATGAGCTGCTTGTAAATTTTGGAGATTAAACCTTTGTCAGTTGCTTCATTTGCAAATTTTTCTCCCATTCTGAGGGTTGTCTTTTCGTCTTGTTTATGGTTTCCTTTGCTGTGCAAAAGCTTTTAAGTTTCATTAGGTCCCAGTTGTTTATTCTTGTTTTTATTTCCATGTCTCCAGGAGGTGGGTCAAAAAGGATCTTGCTGTAATTTATGTCATAGAGGGTTCTGCCTGTGTTTTCCTCTAAGAGTTTTATAGTGTCTGGCCTTACATTTAGGTCTTTAATCCATTTTGAGTTTATTTTTGTGTATGGTGTTAGGGAGTGTTCTAATTTCATTCTTTTACATGTAGCTGTCCGGTTTGCCCAGCACCACTTATTGAAGAGGCTGCCTTTTCCCCATTGTATATTCTTACCTCCTTTATCAAAAATAAGGTGACCATATGTGCATGGGTTTATCTCTGGGCTTTGTATCCTGTTCCATTGATCTATAT
This sequence comes from Tursiops truncatus, assembly GCF_011762595.2. Lineage (NCBI taxonomy): Eukaryota > Metazoa > Chordata > Mammalia > Artiodactyla > Delphinidae > Tursiops > Tursiops truncatus. The sequence continues at coordinate 10,760,010 of NC_047034.1, read as the reverse complement.
TTCTGTTTTTGTGCCAGTACCATACTCTCTTGACTACTGTAGCGTTATAGTATAGTCTGAAATCTGGGGGCGTGATTCCTCCAGCTCCATTTTTCTTTCTCAAGATTGCTTTGGCTATTTGGGGTCTTTTGTGTTTCCCTGCAAATTGTGAAATTTTTTGTTCTAGTTCTGTGAAAAATGCCATTGGTCATTTACTAGGGATTGCATTGAATTTGTAGATTGCTTTGGGTAGTATCATCATTTTCATAATGTTGATTCTTCAAATCCAAGAACATGATATATCTCTCCATCTGTTTGTATCATCTTTAACTTCTTTCATCAGTGTCTTATAGTTTTCTGCATACAGGTCTTTTGTTTCCCTAGGTAGGTTTATTCCTAGGTATTTTATTATTTTTGTTGCAGTGGTAAATGGGAGTGTTTCCTTAATTTCTCTTTCAGATTTTTCATCATTAGTGTATAGGAATGCAAGAGATTTCTGTGCATTGTTTTCTTATCCTGCTACTTTACAAATTCATTGATTAGCCCTAGTTGTTTTCTGGTAGAGTCTTTAGGATTCTGTATGTATAGTATCATGTCATCTGCAAACAGTGACAGTTTTAATTTTTCTTTTCTGATTTGGATTCCTTTTATTTCTATTTCTTCTCTGATTGCTGTGGCTAAAACTTCCAAAACTATGTTGAATAGTAGTGGTGAGAGTGGGCAACCTTGTCTTGTTCCTGATCTTAGTGGAAATGATTTCAGTTTTTCACCATTGAGAATGATGTTGGCTGTGCTGTTGTATTTTTTTTTTTTTATTTTATTTTATTTTTTTTTAACATCTTTATTGGGGTATAATTACTTTACAATGGTGTGTTAGTTTCTGCTTTATAACAAAGTGAATCAGCTATACATATACATATGTTCCCATATCTCTTCCCTCCTGCGTCTCCCCCCCCCCACCCTCCCCATCCCACCCCTCCAGGCTTTCACAGAGCACCGAGCCAATATCCCTGTGCCATGCGGCTGCTTCCCACTAGCTATCTACCTTACTACGTTTGTTAGTGTGTATATGTCCATGACTCTCTCTCGCCCCGTCACAGCTCACCCTTCCCCCTCCCCATAACCTCAAGTCCGTTCTCTAGGAGGTCTGCGTCTTTATTCCTGCCTTACCCCTAGGTTCTTCATGACATTTTTTTTTTCTTAAATTCCATATATATGTGTTAGCATACTGTATTTGTCTTTTTCTTTCTGACTTACTTCACTGTGTATGACAGACTCTAGGTCTATCCACCTCATTACAAATAGCTCAGTTTCGTTTCTTTTTATGGCTGAGTAATATTCCATTGTATATATGTGCCACATCTTCTTTATCCATTCATCCGATGATGGGCACTTAGGTTGTTTCCATCTCCGGGCTATTGTAAATAGAGCTGCGATGAACATTTTGGTACATGACTCTTTTTGAATTTCGGTTTTCTCAGGGTATATGCCCAGTAGTGGGATTGCTGGGTCATATGGTAGTTCTATTTGTAGTTTTTTAAGGAACCTCCATACTGTTCTCCATAGTGGCTGAACCAATTCACATTCCCACCAGCAGTGCAAGAGGGTTCCCTTTTCTCCACACCCTCTCCAGCATTTATTGTTTCTAGATTTATTGATGATGGCCATTCTGACTGGTGTGAGATGATATCTCATTGTAGTTTTGATTTGCATTTCTCTAATGATTAATGATGTTGAGCATTCTTTCATGTGTTTGTTGGCAGTCTGTATATCTTCTTTGGAGAAATGTCTATTTAGGTCTTCTGCCCATTTTTGGATTGGGTTGTTTGTTTTTTTGTTGTTGAGCTGCATGAGCTGCTTGTAAATTTTGGAGATTAATCCTTTGTCAGTTGCTTCATTTGCAAATATTTTCTCCCATTCTGAGGGTTGTCTTTTGGTCTTGTTTATGGTTTCCTTTGCTGTGCAAAAGCTTTGAAGTTTCATTAGGTCCCATTTGTTTATTTTTGTTTTTATTTCCATTACTCTAGGGGGTGGGTCAGAAAGAATCTTGCTGTGATTTATGTCATAGAGTGTTCTGCCTATGTTTTCCTCTAATAGTTTGATAGTTTCTGGCCTTATATTTAGGTCTTTAATCCATTTTGAGCTTATTTTTGTGTATGGTGTTAGGGAGTGTTCTAATTTCATTCTTTTACATGTACCTGTCCAGTTTTCCCAGCACCATTTATTGAAGAGGCTGTCCTTTTTCCACTGTACATTCCTGCCACCTTTATCAAAGATAAGGTGTCCATATGTGCATGGGTTTATCTCTGGGCTTTCTATCCTGTTCCATTGATCTATCTTTCTGTTTTTGTGCCAGTACCATACTGTCTTGATAACTGTAGCTTTGTAGTATAGTCTGAAGTCAGGGAGCCTGATTCCTCCAGTTCCTTTTTTTGTTCTCAAGATTGCTTTGGCTATTCGGGGTCTTTTGTGTTTCCATACAAATTGCGAAATTTTTTGTTCTAGTTCTGTGAAAAATGCCAGTGGTAGTTTGATAGGGATTGCATTGAATCTATAGATTGCTTTGGGTAGTAGAGTCATTTTCACAATGTTGATTCTTCCAATCCAAGAACATGGTATATGTCTCCATCTATTTGTATCATCTTTAATTTCTTTCATCAGTGTCTTATAGTTTTCTGCATACAGGTCTTTTGTCTCCTTAGGTAGGTTTATTCCTAGATATTTTATTCTTTTTGTTGCAATGGTAAATGGGAGTGTTTTCTTGATTTCACTTTCAGATTTTTCATCATTAGTATATAGGAATGCCAGAGATTTCTGTGCATTAATTTTGTATCCTGCTACTTTACCAAATTCATTGATTAGCTCTAGTAGTTTTCTGGTAGCATCTTTAGGATTCTCTATGTATAGGATCATGTCATCTGCAAACAGTGACAGCTTTACTTCTTCTTTTCCGATTTGGATTCCTTTTATTTCCTTCTCTTCTCTGATTGCTGTGGCTAAAACTTCCAAAACTATGTTGAATAAGAGGGGTGAGAGTGGGCACCCTTGTCTTGTTCCTGATCTTAGTGGAAATGCTTTCAGTTTTTCACCATTGAGGATGATGTTTGCTGTGGGCTTGTCGTATATGGCCTTTATTATGTTGAGGAAAGTTCCCTCTATGCCTACTTTCTGCAGGGTTTTTATCATAAATGGGTGTTGAATTTTGTCAAAAGCTTTCTCTGCATCTATTGAGATGATCATATGGTTTTTCTCCTTCAGTTTGTTAATATGGTTTATCACATTGATAGATTTGCGTATATTGAAGAATCCTTGCATTCCTGGAACAAACCCCACCTGATCATGGTGTATGATCCTTTTAATGTGCTGTTGGATTCTGTTTGCTAGTATTTTGTTGAGGATTTTTGCATCTATGTTCATCAGTGATATTGGTCTGTAGTTTTCTTTCTTTGTGACATCCTTGCCTGGTTTTGGTATCAAGGTGATGGTGGACTCGTAGAATGAGTTTGGGAGTGTTCCTCCCTCTGCTATATTTTGGAAGAGTTTGAGAAGGATAGGTGTTAGCTCTTCTCTAAATGTTTGATAGAATTCGCCTGTGAAGCCATCTGGTCCTGGGCTTTTCTTTGTTGGAAGATTTTTAATCACAGTTTCAATTTCAGTGCTTGTGATTGGTCTGTTCATATTTTCTATTTCTTCCTGATTCAGTCTTGGCAGGTTGTGCATTTCTAAGAATTTGTCCATTTCTTCCAGATTGTCCATTTTATTGGCATAGAGTTGCTTGTAGTAATCTCTCATGATCTCTTTTATTTCTGCAGTGTCAGTTGTTACCTCTCCTTTTTCATTTCTAATTCTATTGATTTGAGTCTTCTCCCTTTTTTTCTTGATAAGTCTGGCTAGTGGTTTATCTATTTTGTTTATCTTCTCAAAGAACCAGCTTTTAGTTTCATTGATCTTTGCTATTGTTTCCTTCATTTCTTTTTCATTTATTTCTGATCTGATTTTTATGATTTCTTTCCTTCTGCTAGCTTTGGGGTTTTTTTGTTCTTCTTTCTCTAATTGCTTGAGGTGCAAGGTTAGGTTGTTTATTCTAGATGTTTCCTGCTTCTTAAGGTGGGCTTGTATTGCTATAAACTTCCCCCTTAGAACTGCTTTTGCTGCATCCCACAGGTTTTGGGTCGTTGTGTCTCCATTGTCATTTGTTTCTAGGTATTTTTTGATTTCCTCTTTGATTTCTTCAGTGATCACTTCATTATTAAGTAGTGTATTGTTTAGCCTCCATGTGTTTGTATTTTTTACAGATCTTTTCCTGTAATTGATATCTAGTCTCATGGCGTTGTGGTCAGAAAAGATACTTGATACAATTTCAATTTTCTTAAATTTGCCAAGGCTTGATTTGTGACCTAAGATATGATCTATCCTGGAGAATGTTCCGTGAGCACTTGAGAAAAATGTGTATTCTGTTGTTTTTGGATGGAGTGTCCTATAAATATCAATTAAGTCCATCTTGTTTAATGTATCATTTAAAGCTTGTGTTTCCTTATTTATTTTCATTTTGGATGATCTGTCCATGGGTGAAAGTGGGGTGTTTAAGTCCCCTACTATGAATGTGTTACTGTCAATTTCCCCTTTTATGGCTGTTAGTATTTGCCTTATGTATTGAGGTGCTCCTATGTTGGGTGCATAAATATTTACAATTGTTATATCTTCTTCTTGGATCGATCCCTTGATCATTATGTAGTGTCCTTCTTTGTCTCTTTTAATAGTCCTTATTTTAAAGTCTATTTTGTCTGATATGAGAATTGCTACTCCAGCTTTCTTTTGGTTTCCATTTGCATGGAATATCTTTTTCCATCCCCTTACTTTTAGTCTGTATGTGTCTCTAGGTCTGAAGTGGGTCTCTTGTAGACAGCATATGTAAGGGTCTTGTTTTTGTATCCATTCAGCTAATCTGTGTCTTTTGGTGGGAGCATTTAGTCCATTTACATTTAAGGTAATTATCGATATGTATGTTCCTATTCCCATTTTCCATATTGTTTTGGGTTCGTTATTATAGGTCTTTTCCTTCTCTTGTGTTTCTTGCCTAGAGAAGATCCTTTAGCATTTGTTGTAAAGCTGGTTTGGTGGTGCTGAACTCTCTCAGCTTTTGCTTGTCTGTAAAGGTTTTAATTTCTCCATCAAATGTGAATGAGATCCTTGCTGGGTAGAGTAGTCTTGGTTGCAGGTTTTTCTCCTTCATCACTTTCAGTATGTCCTGCCACTCCCTTCTGGCTTGTAGGGTTTCTGTTGAAAGATCAGCTGTTAACCTTATGGGGATTCCCTTATGTGTTATTTGTTGTTTTTCCCTTGCTGCTTTTAATATGCTTTCTTTGTATTTAATTTTTGACAGTTTGATTAATATGTGTCTTGGCGTATTTCTCCTTGTATTTATCCTGTATGGGACTCTCTGTGCTTCCTGGACTTGATTAACTATTTCCTTTCCCATATTAGGGAAGTTTTCAACTATAATCTCTTCAAATATTTTCTCAGTCCCTTTCTTTTTCTCTTCTTCTTCTGGAACCCCTATAATTCGAATGTTGGTGCGTTTAATGTTGTCCCAGAGGTCTCTGAGACTGTCCTCAGTTCTTTTCATTCTTTTTTCTTTATTCTGCTCTGCAGTAGTTATTTCCACTATTTTATCTTCCAGGTCACTTATCCGTTCTTCTGCCTCAGTTATTCTGCTATTGATCCCATCTAGAGTATTTTTAATTTCATTTATTGTGTTGTTCATCGTTGCTTGTTTCATCTTTAGTTCTTCTAGGTCCTTGTTAACTGATTCTTGCATTTTGTCCATTCTATTGTCCATTCTATCTCCAAGATTTCGGATCAACCTTACTATCATTATTCTGAATTCTTTTTCAGGTAGACTGCCTATTTCCTCTTCATTTGTTAGGTCTGGTGCATTTTTATCTTGCTCCTTTATCTGCTGTGTGTTTTTCTGTTTTCTCATTTTGCTTATCTTGCTGTGTTTGGGGTCTCCTTTTTGCAGGCTGCAGGTTCGTAGTTCCTCCTGTTTTTGATGTCTGTCTCCAGTGGCTTAGGTTGGTTCAGTGGGTTGTGTAGGCTTCATGGTGGAGGGGACTAGTGCCTGTGTTGTGGTGGAAGAGGCTGGATCTTGTCTCTCTAGTGGGCAGGTTCACGTCTGGTGGTGTGTTTTGGGGTGTCTGTGGCCTTATTATGATTTTAGGCAGCCTCTCTGCTAATGGGTGGGGTTGTGTTCCTGTTTTGCTAGTTGTTTGGCACAGGTTGTCCAGCACTGTGGCTTGCTGGTCGTTGAGTGAAGCTGGGTGCTGGTGTTAAGATGGAGGTCTCTGGGAGATTTTCGCCGTTTGATATTATCTGGAGCTGGGAGGTCTCTTGTGAACCAGTGTCTTGAAGTTGGCTCTCCTACCTCAGAGGCAGAGCCCTGCCTCCTGGCTGGGGCACCAAGAGCCTTTCATCCACATGGCTCAGAATAAAAGGGAGAAAAAGTAGAGGGAATTAGTAGACGTATGAGGAAAGAAAGAAGGAAAGGAGGGAAGGAAGGAGGGAAGGAAGGAAGGAAGGAAGGAAGGAAGGAAGAAAGAAAGAAAGAAGCAAAGAAGGAAAGAAGGCAAGAAGGAACGAAAGGAGGGAGGGAGGGAGGAAGGAAGGAGGGAAAGAAGGAAAAACAAAAAGAAAGAAGATACAGTAAAAATAAAATAAAGTATAATAAAGTTATTGAATTAAAAAATTCTTAATTAGAAAAAAAAAAAGGACGGATAGAACCTTAGGACAAATGTTGGAAGCAAAGCTGTACAGACAAAGTCTTACACAGAAGCGTACACATACACCCTCACAAAAAGAGGTAAAGGGGGAAAAATCATAAATCTTGCTGTCAGAGACCACCTCCTCAATTTGGGATGATTCGTTGTCTAAAGGAGGGAAGGAAGGAGGGAAGGAAGGAAGGAAGAAAGAAAGAAGCAAGGAAGGAAAGAAGGCAAGAAGGAACGAAAGGAGGGAGGGAGGAAGGAAGGAAGGAGGGAAAGAAGGGAAAACAGAAAGAAGATACAGTAAAAATAAAATAGAGTATAATAAAGTTATTGAATTAAAAAATTCTTAATTAGAAAAAAAAAAAAAAGGGACGGATAGAACCTTAGGACAAATGTTGGAAGCAAAGCTATACAGACAAAGTCTTACACAGAAGCGTACACATACACCCTCACAAAAAGAGGTAAAGGGGGAAAAATCATAAATCTTGCTGTCAGAGACCACCTCCTCAATTTGGGATGATTCGTTGTCTAAAGGAGGGAAGGAAGGAAGGAAAGAAAGAAAGAAAGAAAGGACGAAGGTAAAGTATAATAACGTTCTTAAAATTAAAATTGATTATTAAGAAAAAAAATTTTAAGAAAAAACCATGGACGGATAGAACCTAGGACAAATGGTGGAAGCAAGACTATACAGACAAGATCTCACACAGAAGCATACACATACACATTCACAAAAAGAGGAATAGGGAGAAAAATCATAGATCTTGCTCCCAAAGTCCACCTCCTTAATTTGGGATGATTGGCTGTCTATTCATGTATTCCACAGATGCAGGGTACATCAAGTTGATTGTGGAGCTTTAATCCGCTGCTTCTGAGGCTGCTGGGAGAGATTTCCCTTTCTCTTCTTTGTTCTCACAGCTCACAGGGGCTCAGCTTTGGATTTGGCCCTGCCTCTGCGTGTAGGTCGCTGGAGGGCGTCTGTTTTTTGCTCAGACAGGACGGGGTTAAAGGAGCCGCTGATTCGGGGGTTCTGGCGTACGGAGGCCGGCGGCGGGGAGGGAGGGGCACGGAATGCGGGGCGGGCCTGCGGCGGCAAAGTCCGGCGTGACTCTGCACCAGCCCGAGGCCCGCCGTGCGCTCTCCCGGGGAAGTCGTCCCCGGATCCCGGGAACCCGGCAGTGGCGGGCTGCACAGGCTCCGCGGAAGAGGGGAGTGGAGAGCGACCTGCGCTCGCACACAGGCCCCTTGGTGGCGGCAGCAGCAGCCCCAACGTCTCCCGCCCGCCTTGGGGTCCGCGCCTCCAGCCGCGGCTTGCGCCCGTCTCTGGAGTCAGCGCCCTCAGCCGCGGCTCGCGCCCGTCTCTGGGGTCCGCGCCCTTAGCCGCGGCTCGCGCCCGTCTCTGGGGTCCGCGCTTTCAGCCGCGGCTCGCGCCCGTCTCTGGGGTCCGCGCTTTCAGCTGCGGCTCGCGCCCGTCTCTGGGGTCCGCGCTTTCAGCCGCGGCTCGCGCCCGTCTCTGGGGTTCGCGCTTTTAGCCGCGGCTCGCGCCCGTCTCTGGAGTTCCTTTAAGCAGCGTTCTTAAACCCCTCTCCTCACGCACCAGGAAACAAAGAGGGAAGAAAAAGTCTCTTGCCTTTTCGGCAGGTGCAGGCTTTTCCCCGGACTCCCTCCCGGCTAGCTGTGGTGCACTAACCCCTTCAGGCTATGTTCAAGCCGCCAACCCCAGTCCTCTCCCTGCGCTCCGTCCGAAACCGAAACCCTAGCCTCAGAGCCTCAGCTCGCAGCCCCGCCCGTCCCGGCGGGTGAGCAGACAAGCCTCTCGGGCTGGTGAGTGCCGGTCGGCACCGATCCTCTGTGCGGGAATCTCCCCGCTTTGCCCTCCGCACCCGTTGCTGTGCACTCCTCCGCGGCTTCGAAGCTCCCCCCTCCGCCTCCCGCAGTCTCCGCCCGCGAAGGGGCTTCCTAGTGTGTGGAAACGTTTCCTCCTTCACAGCTCCCTCCCACTGGTGCAGGTGCCGTCCCTATTCTTTTGTCTCTGTTTATTCTTTTTTCCTTTTGCCCTACCCAGGTACGTGGGGAGTTTCTTGCCTTTTGGGAGGTCTGAGGTCTTCTGCCAGCCTTCAGTAGGTGTTCTGCAGGAGTTGTTCCACGTGTAGATGTATTTCTGGTGTATCTGTGGAGAGGAAGGTGATCTCCGCGTCTTACTCTTCCGCCATCTTCCCTTACCCCCTGTGCTGTTGTATTTTGAAAAAGCTTTTCTGGTTTCCCAATCCTCATCCCACATTGTCAATCTAGATATAATCATTTTCAACAGTTTTGCTGGTTATTCTTGCATTTATTTCCATATTCATAAATAGTTTATTTCTGTATTTTGTGATTTATAAGTTTTAATGAATTTTCTACCAATTTTCCATAATTAAATTTAAAGACCAATATCTCTTATCCCTTTCCCTAATACAAGGTAAAAATATTTATTAAATAAAATTAGATTACTTTATTATTTTATATGAATATTTAACTATTCCATGGCAGTATTTTACCTCAGCTTCAGTTTGTTCTAGAGTTTCTAATGTACAGCTCTGATACCTCTCATGATTTTAAATTCTGGGATTTGTGAATCATTCAAGTATTCCTATTAAGTTTCCATTAGAAGTGCTTTTCTTCTGTTTTTTCTTGTCAACAATACAGCTGTGTATTGTCAAGTTGCCTTTTGTTATCGAACCTAATTTGGGTCTGCTCACTCACGTGAAGCAAAGCCAGTCGATTTGAGACTGGGTTATCGTGATGGAAGTTACGGCATATATTGCAGGGCACCAAGCAAGGAGAACGAGCAGCTCCTGCTCAAAAGACCTGAACTCCCTAAAGCCTTTCATGGAAGGGATTTTAAAGGCAGTGTGAGGGGGGGTTGCAGAGTTGATCGGCTTGTGCACAATTCTTGGATTGACTTTGGAATCAAGGTGAAGTTTCAAGCATCATCAGCCTTCTGGATTCAACCAGTCTAGGGTCTGTGCTTGTGGTCAGCAGTTTTCATCTGGAGGGGGTCTGCTTCCTATAAAAACAACTTAGGAATATGTGTCAGGACTTTATCTGTATCTTTCAGGGACATGGGAGTGCGGTGATTGTGCTATGTGGCAAATTTATAATCTAAATTATTACCAGTTTCCCAGACCAACAGCTATTCTTTGTTTCTATGTCTTCTCATATCCAAATTATTGACTCTTGAGCCAGCCTTCTGGGATTCAAGGGAGGCCAGGGAAATTAAAGCAAAAGCTTTTTACTTCAAAAGACAGAGACACAGGGGCTTGTATACAGTTTCAATCCACCCCCCTTTTCTTTGATACTTCTCAGTCTTGAGGGGAACAGGTTCAGGAAAAGAAAGGGAATAAAGTTTTGGATAGAGAGGTTAATCATAAACTGAGAAGAGAAACTTGGTTTTAGGGGGACTTGGTTTCACTTTGGGTTATTTTTTCACTTGTTGGTGACTTCGGTCTCCCATAGCAACAAACATTCTATTTGTTCTTCTTAGACTGTTATAGCTAAAAGCAGGGGTACCTTCAGTGTAACTCCATACCAGATGAAATGTACCTGATGGCCCTATAGATGATCTTGCATTCTTTCCCATTTAGGATAAAATAAATGAAATTTGAAAAGAAATACCTTTGTTAGGTGAAGTAAGATTACACTCTAATTATAAGGATGAGAAGAATATGTAAAAGATGATTCCATCAACTATTCTGGTCACTAAATATGTAGCTATAAAAGACTTTCAATTCTTTCTAACAATAGTGGAAACTCAGCTCAAGATTTTACAAATGGCTGGTTCAAGAGAGAGAATCAGACTTACTCTCAGAAAGAAAATATGTTTCATCCAGAAAATAGTAATAGTAATTTAAATACAGTATTACACTATATTTAAAATAACATCCTGGCATGTATTCCAGCATACATGGCATGCATGCACAATATATAGCTATTTAAATTATGTTTAATAATTTTTAGTTATCACATTTGCTCTATTTTTTAATCCTCAAAAAGAATATTTTACTGCAGTAAAAAAACTAAAACTACATTCCATCACTCATCACTCTTTCTTTTAAATGTCTGTAACTTATTTACTAAAGTAAGATTTTGATGATCTTTCCAAGAGATAGTTTACTGTACAATGGGTTAATAATCTATAAGGCATTCTACAGAGCTTCTTTTACCACCAAAAAAAAAAAAAAAGCCTAAAATATAGATGTCACAGACATATTTTCACAAATATCCATTATAAGTTTTTTAAAATATATTTTTAAGTCTTATAATACATTCATGTCAAATGTAGAATAGCCTAGTGAAGCCTGGAAAAGGGAAGAATTTTCAAAACTGGAAATAATAATGCATTTTAGTAAGAAAGTCTGAGATATACATTTTATTAGTTTTAGAACAAATTGAGGAAAGAATAATAAAATGAAACTGTTCTATGGGTTTACCAAATAACTTAGTATCTCTTAGTTGTACACGTTTTTTTCCTAATAGACGATTTCTTTCACAAGAAAATTCTGACCTTGTATTCTAGACCATATAATTTTAAAACCTTGGTTTAGAATTCATCAAGATTCACTATAGCTTAACTCTGAATTTTGCTGTCACTAACATAAACTGTTTCTGATGTTTATGTAGTGCTAACTAAAAATCACTGTCACTAAGAAAAATTAGAGGAAATTCTCTAAGTTTGTATAAATCATTCACCTGACTTTTTGGGGAAAAAAAAACCAGATGCATTTCCCTAGTCTAAAGGACATATTATTGAGCATTCACGTCACATCCAATACACAAATTTCATTTTGGCTGAATTTTCATGTAAGGCTATTTGCCAAACTGCTTACATAAATCCATAGACAAAATGATTTTAGCAATTCCCCAAGCTACTAATGGTGTGTCAATTCTGGGCATAGGATAATAAGTGTCAGGGTTGGTTGCAAAATTTAATTATGTATCATCCAACCAGAAGCTAATTATACTGCCCAGTTTGCAAACAACTACTACTTGAGCATCCCCAGAGCCTATAGAAAGCCTAATAATTCTTAGTTTAACATCGTCTCAATCTAATTTCTAATGTCACCTAACAACTCTGGCTAGATTTTCAGTATGGCACTTTTTTTTTTTATTACACTTGTATCTAAATTGTATTACAGATAAATCATCTCCTGGTTTGCATTTGAGTCTATCTCCAAATGATTGTTCCTTCTTTACCAATGTGCTAAGACTTGACAATTCAGTGGAGCGACTGCAGAAGTGAAGCATAAGCTGAAGTCATGCAGAGGCAGAAAGTTTCATATTGTGCTCTAGCACAATAGAAAGAACATCTGTGGATTTCATAAGAGGGATTATTTCACACCAATAGAAAAGTCTAGATTTGAGAGAATATTTTGTAGTCAGCATGTTCTTTGGACCAGTTCAAGGGTTTTAATATGAAATCCTAATGAAGATACTAAAATAAATAGCAGAAAAATGTATACATCTCTTTATAACTACCATTTCAGTATTTGCCCCGAATTGGGAGCAGGTGTTTTACCCTTCCACTAAGTTTTTTGTTGTTTTGTTTTTTTAATTTTCCCATCTGTTCATCTGGAAAACAAAAATCTCTCAACCATATCTAACATGCCACAGGTCCCATTTTAAAACACTCCCTATGGTGTTATCAAGACTCTCCTGCTGTCCGGTGCCAATCCTTAACCTCAACACATTTCAGGAAATAAAGTGCTCCTCTCCTCTTTAATCGCTTTGAATCTCCTAAGGGTGCCAAAACTAGGAAGACTGGAGTGGCTGGTAGTAAATTTAAGATCAGTGGAAATGTATCTATTTAGATAATGTATATTTGTACAGTATCAAGAAATACTATTCCATGTATCAATATAGTTATATCATTTAATTCCTCATCACAATGCCTATAAAAAATCTAGTAAAAACTTAAAAGATAAAATATAAAAGCTTTATCTTGAAAATTTTGGAAGCTATATATCTTTTTTATATTATATATATTTGTATAATATATAAAATATTTTATATATTTTTATATACTTTTTATATTATATATATTATATATAAAAGTATATATTCTTTTATATTATATATACTTTTTATATTTTATAATATATATTATATATATTTTATATATATATTCCTTTTTATATTATATATAGATAAAATGTACATCAGGAATGGCAATTCAAGGACTATCAGGTTTCTAGGAATACATTGATTTCTTTATATACATATTTAGCCTCTTTTATTTGTTTCAGATAATATGAATATTGCGTTTGATCTTCAGATTTGCTCATCATTAGATAGCATGTTATATATTTATGACACAATGTATATAATTATTTTAGACATAATTATGATAGCATTTGATTGAGTTAATTAGTCATTTTGTTCAAATTTACTTGGAGACTTACTGGTGTGTGCTTATGAGATAGCAGCATGAAACTGATCCTACCTGTTTAAACACTAAAACAGGTGGGCAACAGGAGGGTCCAGGTATCTGAAGTAGTGAGAAGGGAAAGTAGGTAACAAAAGAGAGAGGGACTTTTGGATATGGATTCAAAGGGGTCTCAGACTTGATCTAAACTAATTCTGATATGAATGAAAGAGTAAATAAAAATTTGTACTATCTTTTGAGCACGAAGTGCATTTTGATACAGCTCTAAGAACTGGCCTTTTGGGTCCTAGCCTAAGTCTAATGTTCTTCAGCTATTAAAGGGCATAACTGCAACAGAGTAAAAACATAGATGTTAAACATACAGTCAGATCTTGGTGTTTCAAATCCTAAATTCACTAACGTTTCCCCAGACTATAGCTACCCCTTGGCCACAGTAAGTATTCAATCAAAATTTGTTTGATGCATGAATTTGTTAATAATATAATACACATATATCATAGTTTTCCAGGATTTTATTAAATGTATGTAAAGTTCTCTATAATGTTCCATATGTTCTTGGAGATCTCAGAAACTACACTAAATATGATTTAAATGTTTATTTTTAATATCTGTTTTTACTGTATTTGATTACAAGTTTAATCTTTATTAAGTTCTTAAGCAATATCTTTCAAAATTGGAACAGCTGCTCTCTGAAACATGTTTTCATTTTGATAAGAGGGTACACATTTTTCGGAACATTATTTACACCTAGAAATTTCTCATTTTACCAGGAGAGTGGTCATGGACTTCTTTTAATCATAATTATCTCTTCTTTGCAATATACTGTTACCACCTTTACTTCTATCTTTATTCAAAATTATCCTGATTAAATGATCCTGTATATTGTAAAATATAGTGTAACTCAGGGTAAAATTCTTCATCAAGATCTTCTGGAAATGAAAGAAATAGGTGATGAACACATAATTATGCAAAATAGAAAAAATGTAAAATCCCATTACACACCTATTTCTCTGTTGTTTCCAAGTTCATGCATAAGCAGAGAAGATTGTTCTTTGCTTGTTTTGCTTTTATTGCAATGTACCTATTACAATACTTACATGGTTAGAATTATGAAACAAATCTATAAATTAAAATGGAGGACATTATACGTAAGCATTTACTTTATAGTGAGTGCTTAATTGTGAGTACTCTTTTCAATTACCAAAGTTCAGATTTGTATATGTTCATTCTAAAACTATTGTTTCTGTAGCAATTGGTTAGTAAAGCACATTGTAAGAAATATTATTTTCTGTAAATTTTATTTACCATTTTATTTACCATCATTCTTCAGTCTTTAAGATCTTGTTTAATTCAACTGCCCTTTCTAGCTCAGTAGCTTAATATAAGGAAATCGCTTTTTTTCTTTTTCTTTTTTTTTTATAGCTGAAAGCATTTGAGGGTAGGAATAATTCCAACAAATACAGCTGAAGTGCTTATCTAGTTGTCAGTTTGATTCTATATCATGTTGCTTGATTTTATAACTGTGTTTATAGATTGTTAGTGTTTGAAAGCACTCTACTTACTAGGAATTCGATAAGTGATTAAAAATCTGGCAAATGTTTTCTCCAAGTGCTTCTAAATAGATTCTATAAACAAAGCCAAACAAAGTGAGGTGCAGTGTGAATGATGTTCTGCCCTAATGGTTTCATGGTATTTAATGAGTACAGTAAGAGATATATTTAGGGTGTTTTTCCCTCTCAGTGAGGCTCTGGGAAAAATATGAGCATATAGCTGACTTTCCACAAGAGGGCTTCATATTTCAAGTCAGCATTATCATACTTTTTTGGCATAATGCCCAGAAAAGTCTACTGCTTGTTAGTTTAATGAATCAAGAAGAGTTTCTACTGGAATATTTTATAACTCTTCTGGAGAAGAACTTCCAAAGCTATACATATATGAATATTTGTACATTTTGAGAAAATGCAGGCATGTTCAAATATTAATTACATACATGTATATAATTATGGAATATGTGTAAATTATCTACCCATATATAATTATATAATTCTGTTCCTCAAGAGATTCTTTTTTTCTACAGAAAACATTTAGATTATACATATACACATATATATCTCTATATCACCGATCTATCTATAAAAAGAATATTAGAAAGAATAAGTTCATGCAATTATGGAGGCTGAGAAATCCTGCAGTCTGCCATGCGCAAGCTGCAGACTCAGGAAAACCAGTGGTGTTATTCTAGTCTGAGTCTGAAGGCCTGAGAACCAAGAACACTGATGCTGTAAGTCACAGTGGAAGAGTAGGAAAGGACCAATGTCCTCGCACAAGTAGTTAGGCAGGGAGGGTGAATTCTCCTTTCCTCTACCTTTTTATTCAGGTCCTTAACAGATTGGATGAGGCCTACTACATTGAGGAGGGAAATCTGTTTCATCCAGAGACTCCCTGATAGACACTCCCAGAAATAATTTTTAACCCATCTGGGCACTTCTGTGACTCAGTCAACACATAAAATCACCATTGTAGCATTATATCTTCAGTTCCTATAGACCAAAATGATATGATCAACTGTTAACTCTAAGATGTTTTTTCTCCATATTATGCACTAGTCAATTATTTATTATTTTATATAGTACTCTGTAGTAAATTTTTTATTTTTCATTTTCTCCATATTACTCTACTTGTATTACACCGGTCAATTATATATTTAATTTGATGATTAACATTATGATAAAAATATTATGTTCCAAGCCTCTTTTTTATATGCTTTATCTCTATACCATATATATTTGACCCATAAACAGCACGCATTTGAACTGCATGGGTTCACTTTTTTCAATAGTAAATACCACAGTACTGCACAGTCTGTGGTTCATTGAATCGTTGGATGTGGAACTGTGAATACAGAGGAACCACATCTACAGAAGGCCAACTATAAGTTATATGTGAATTTTCTACTATGCATAGGGTTGGTACTGCAACCCCCATGTCATTCAAAGGTCAACTGTAATTCTATTAGATGTTTGCTAGAACATTCATTATTATTATGTGTTACAACTGGGATTCAAATTCATGTTTTGTGGACTAATTCGTTTGGAATCAATTATAGGAAGAGCTAAGCATTTGAATAGTGTTTGTGTAGGAAAATCAGGAAAGTGATCTAGGTTAATCTTTTCCCAGTTTATATGCTTAGTTTTAAAATAAGATATACATTAAATGCATATTGATGTAAAAAGTTGCAGTAATATTTAATATTGGTATGTACAATATGTATATAGGTTTAGTAAAATATTATAGAATATTAATCCATTTTACTTACCTTTCTAAACATCTTTTACCATATATCCATAAGAAATATATGGCTACTAAATTATATTTTAGTACCAGTTATCTATGTGTATGTCCATTTTTATAGGGCTTATGTATAAAATTCTGAATTTGATATTTTATGTGGGTTTTTCTAAGCTGCTAAAATGAGAATAGGTAGCTAATTGAAAAGAAACAATTCTCAAAATAAGGAGTGTTATTAAGTCTTTGAAACAGTTGCATTCTATGTGTGAAGGTAGAAGAGACTATATTTTTTCTGTCAATACTAAAACTGAGAATTCTAATTTATAAATGTAGCTGAAATCTTAAAATGTCATATCATTTTGAAGCCAGTGATCTCTCATCTCTATTATATCAATAACTTTCTGACTGATTTCTTTGCCTTTGTATTTACAATCCTCTACCTGTAGTCACCCGTACACATGACAGAGTAATCATGTCATTCTGGCAGTTCTCTGCCCTATACCTGCCAATATTTACTTGTCACATTCAGAATAAAACTCAAACACCTTACGATGATCCGCAGGACTCTACCTGAGCCAGCCCCTGGCCGCCATGCTCATCTCTTCCTCCACCCACCTTCTTTCTGTTCGCTCTGCTGCAACCAGAGCTGCCTGTGCTATTCTGTGAACATGCCTAGCTCAGTTCTGCTGTATGGACTTTGGATTTACCCCTTTGCCTGAGATAAACTTCTTTCAGGTCATCTCATTGTTCCCTCCCTTTATTCTCATTCTCACTCTACTTCCTATACTTCATACTCAGCTTAGCTAATATGTTGCATACTCAAAAAGCAGTCCATGACCACCCTGCACTAACACCATTCTCACCACTTCTACAGGCCTCTCTTTTCTTTTTTCCTAAATTACTTTAGAAATTTTTCTGAATTCTTTTTCTTCAAATAGAGTACTGCCTCGTGCATGTTTTTGTCTGTTTATAGTAACCTCCTACCAGGCTATCTTCTACTAGGTTGTAAGTTTCACGTGGACACAGACTTTGTCTTAGCCAACGTTGTATCCCAGCATCTCCAATTATTCCTGGTACATGCTAGATTAATTTTCCTTTAATTAATTAAAGTCAGCATCTCATTTCCAACATGCAAAATAATTGTACTGTAACACGCATTCATTTTCTTTTACAATTATAATAGTCCTATTTTTAAGTTCTTCTTTTTACAGTATTTTTTTTAAATTCACCAATCAGCAACGATTAAGCTTACTACATGGAGCCCTGTGTGGAAGCTCTATTGTATAATGAGGAATGAGATCAAGATTATTTAAAGAACAGTGCAAACTATTTGGATGCTAATACATGCATAGAGCCTCTTCACATGGATATCTAAAACTAAAATAAAGCAGGAAAGGGAGAAAGAAAATATGTCATCGTATATATAAAATTAAAGTAAAAGATAATTTATAGGTAATATCTTTTAACCTGAAATAAATAATTCTTATTAATGGTTTATATAACCTGAATACATGACAATTAAAATTATGTCTGTAAATTTATTTTAATGTTTTAAAATTTTTTTGCCATGATAGAATGACTAGTTGGACATATGCATAAATTAATATATTTGAGCATTAGATTAAAATCTGACTATAAGTGATTATATCTAGGATAAACGGAATTCTTGCAAATAAATTTCATAATTTTTGATCATGAATATTTAAAATGATCAATAGGACCATCAATAAGGGAAAGAAAAAACGAAAATGTCCATACCTGAATGTGCTACCTAATGATGTGGTCACATAGCTCTATGTAGATGTATGTTGTAGATGCATCACTCTTGATATATGGTCACATATCTGTAGTCTCTGATGCTTTTATATGGTTGCAATCAAAGCAATTATAAGTTCTTTCAAAATACATTCCAATGTATAATTCCTCGAGAAGTTAATCCAGTTTCTCATAGTGGTTATCACTTTTACCTATACATTGTTCATATACACACATATATTGACATAGAGTATCATCTATTCAAAATTGAAAAATATATTTTACACTTAATTTTTTTATCCTTTAAGAGTCTTAATCAATAAAGTGGCCTGCAATTATTCTCAGATCACTTAGAATTGTTCTTGGTTAATATGCAAAAGTCTATAAAGTTGAATACTCAGAACCATTAAATTCATCCTGCCCCACAATTTCAGCTTTTTCAGACCTCTTTAATTCCTTGAATGGTACCACCAGAAAGCTCCTACTTGACTTAAGGCATTGCTTCTCTGGGAGACTTCTATACACACTGTAGTGTAATAATTACAAACCATTCCAGATCTCTTGATATCCTTGAATTAAATCCACCCCTGTTAGCTTCTAGCTATACAGCTTTTGACACATTACTTGACATCTTTTAAGTCTCAGTTTCCTGTCAGTGAATGCAAATATTAACTTTATTAGCCTCATAGGTTTGTGGTAGGGATTAAGTAGACAATTAATGCAAGGTACTAAGCCTTGTAGCTGGAACATAACAGTCAATAAATATTAGCTAATCCTTAAATGTAAATGCCCTTAGAAGGATGTTTAGATAAGATTAAGAAAAACCATAATTAAAAAAATACCTTCCCCCCATTACTCCATTACAATGTTTTTAAAAACGTTGAGTGGCTTTGTCTCTTATGGACAGATATGATGAAAGCAGGATCAGGATCATTGAGGATGGGACTCCTCATTCAACCTCAAATGAAACCTCCATCTAAAGTGGGTTCTCAGGTTCCAGCAAATACATCCACATTTCAGCCAGCAAGACAACTGAAAAGAATAATGCCATGTCCCCTGCCAGCTCACCAAAGACATAGCACAGAAGTTAAGTGTGCCATTTCTACTTGTACTGTATTGGCCAGAATATAATCACAGGGCTACACCCCACTTCCAGGAAAGCTGAGAAATGTTGTAAGGGGAGAAGTGAGCCATATTTCCTTATCAGGAGTCAACTGATTAAGTTATGAGGCTAGTATCTGGAATATGTGGTCCTTTGCTCTGCTCTCCATGACTTACCTGAACTCATCTATTACAATTCTAGCCCTTGCTTACTCTGTTGTGTTCCCTCACAATCTTCCTTGATAATTCATAAACATGTCAGACATGCTGCTGCCTTAGGGGGCTTTGTAACTGATGTTTCTGTTACCTAGATTGTTCTTACTCCAGGTGTCTACATGGTTCACTCCTTTAACCCATTCAGGACCTCATCCAAATGTTACCTGCTTAGTCGTGCCTTCCCCGGATACCTTAATTGAAACAACATACCCATCCTCCATACTTCTACTCTATGCTTAAGTTTCTGATCTCCCAAATCAATCATACTAGCAATACTACACATAACACTCATTCAATATTTACTATATAGCAGACACTATTCTAACTGCTTTACAAGTCCTCATGACTATCCCTTTGAGATAAGTCCTATTGTGATGTCTTTTTAAAAATTTCTGTGATAACAGTCTCAGAGTGGGTAAGAAAACTGGCCAAGGTCTCATAACTCAGAAGTTGTAGAGCTGGATTAAATACAGCAGTCTGATCACAGAGTAAGTACCTGCTATAACTGCTACAGTAGTCTTCCTCAGCATGAACACTATAATCTTAATGCAAGCAATGATTTTGCTTCTAGAATATATGCCTCCTCCCAAATTTTGTTGGTCATTGCTGAAATCTTACTCTCTGAAAGCAAATCTAAATCATAGTAAATCCACTCTGTCCCATAGGGTATGTGTCAGCTACTTGAAATATATCTAGTCCAGATTAAGATGTGCTGTTAGTGTAAAATGCCTATCAGATTTCAAAGACTGAGTAGTAAAGTAAATAATCTAAAATATTTCATTAATTTTTGTACTGAATACATATTGAAATGATAATATTTCATGTTAAAAATGTACAATCAAGATTAATTTCACTTTCTAAAAAACATTTAAAAAGTGTCTACTAGAACATTAAAAATCACCTATGGGATTCACATCAGTGTCATTTCTCTTGGACAGTGCTGTAGACGAAGATCGAAAACTAACTGTGGAATTAATGAACAAGCTATTTGTTTCCCAGCAAATTGTTGAAAAATGGTCTGGTTGCTTAAAATTGAGACATACCATTGGGAAAAATGGTATAAAGATATATAGATAGGAAGTGGTGAAGCTAGATTCGAACTCTATTACGTATAACTTCAGAACCGATGCTCATTAACTCCTTGCTGAGTTACCACTCCATTGTAGTAATTTTACTTACACAATTCACATGAAGTAAAATTTGGCTCTAGAATATGAGTAGTACATACTATTAATTTCAGTTCTGTTTGTTTAATTAAGATATAATCAACATATACAATATAACATTGTATAAGTTTAAGGTGTGCAATGTGTAGATTTGATACATTTATATATTACAATATGATTATCACCATAACATTAGCTAACAACTCTCTCAGGTCACATAATTATCATTTCTTTTTTGTGAAATGATCTTTAATTTAAGATCTAGTCACTTAGCAACTTTCAAGTATATATTACACAATACCGTTGACTATAATCACAATGCTGTGCATTAGATTTCTAGAACTTAATCATCTTCTAACTACACATTTGTGTCCTTTGACCAACATCTCCCTAGTTCCCCCACCCCTCATCCCCTGATAACCACCATTCTACTCTGTTTCTATGAGTTTGCTTTTTTTAGATTCCACATGTAAATGATATCATATAGCATTTGTCTTTCTCTGACTTATCTCACTTAGCATAATGCCCTCAAGATACAAAGGTACATCCATATTACTGCCAATGGCAGGATTCCTTCTTTATCATGGCTGAACTACACACATATACATACATGAGACACATTTTCTTTGTCCGTTCATCTGTTGATGGACACTTAGGTTGTTTCCATATTTTGGTTTTGTGAATAATGCTGCAATTAACATGGGAGTACAGATACCTTTTAGATATTCTATTTTCATTTCCTTTGCATATACACCCAGAAGTGGAATTCCTATATCATATGGTAGTTCTATTTTTGTTTTTGCCATACTGTTTTCCATAGTGTCCAATCCAATTTACATTCTCACCAACAGTGCAGAAGGGTTCCTTCTTCTCCACATCCTCCCCAATGCTTGTTATCTCTTATCTTCTTGATGATAGCCATTCTAACAGGTGTGAGATGATATTTCATTGTGGTTATGATTTACATTTCCCTGATGATTAGTGATGCTAAGTATCTTTTCATGTATCTGTTGGACATTTGAATGTCTCTTTGGAAAAAATGTCTCTTCAGTTTCTCTGCCCATTTTTTAATTGGATTTTGTTGTTATTGAGTTGTATGAGTTTTTTAAAAATATATATATTTTAGATATTAATCCCTTATCCAATACATGGCTTGCAAATATTTTTCCCATTTCATACTTTGCCTTTACATTTTGTTGATTGTTTCTTGGACTACAAGAAGCTTTTTAATTTGTTGTATTCCTGCTTGTTGTTTTTTGCTTATACTTTTGGTGTAATATCAAAATAATTGTTGTCAAGACCAATGTCAAGGTGGTTTTTCCCTGTTTTCTTCTAGGAGTTTCATGGTTTCAGGTCTTATATTAAATCTTTCATCCATTTTGAGTTATTTTTGGTGAGTAGTTTAAGATAGGGGTTCAATTTCTGCATACAGTTATCCAATTTCTCCAACACCATTTGTTGAAACTATGCTTTTCCTATTAAATATTCTTGACTCCCTTACCTAATATTAGTTGATATTATGTGTTTCTGGGCATTCTACTCTGTTCCATTGGTCTGTGTGTCTATTTTCATGCCAATACTATGTTGTTTTAATTACTGTAGCTTTATAGTATAGTTTGAAATCAGGAAATGTGATGCCTCCAACATTGATCTTCTTTCTCAGATTGCTTTGAATATTTGGAGCCTTTTGTGGTTCCATACAAATTTTGGATCACTTTTTCTGTTTCTGTGAAATAGTGCCATTGGACCTTTGATAGAGATAGCACTGAATCTATAGAGGACTTTGGATACTATGGGCATTTTAACACTATTAATTCTTCTAATTCATGAATATGAGCTATCTTTCCATTTGTGTCTTCTTCAATTTCTTTCATTAAAATCTTGTACAGAAAGAGTGTACAGATCTTTCACTTCCTTGGTTAGCTTTATTCTGAAGTATTTTATTATTTGATGCTATTGTGAATGGGCTTGTTTTCTGTACTTTTTCAGATTTTTTTTTTTTTTTTTTTAGAAACACAACTGATTTCTGTATGTTGATTTTATATTCTTGGACTTACAGAATTCATTGACTAGATCCAACAGTTTTTTGGTTGAGAATAGAGGTAAAATAAATGCCAATGTTAGATAAATTGAATGTAATTAGTCTATAAGGAGCTGGTATAAGCAACATAAGGGAAATAATTTTTAAAATCCTATTGAGCTATCTTTATCTTGTACATGTATGAGATTAAAAAAAAATATTCCTAGATGTTTACAGATTTAATTACTGTATTAGAAATGCTCTCTATAACCAGCATTAGGTTTCAAGACAGGTTGACAAAAACACTGAGAGAGATTATTAGAGAAAGTTTGCCTGAGACAGGTGTGGTATGCTTTGGTTTCACGATGGTGCTAATACCAAAATGCTATTTCCATCCCAAGTATACCTCAGGCTCCATAGACAATGTCATTTTCAAAGAAGCTTCAGGCTAGCTTCTTTCTGTCTTTTTTGAGGGACAAAGAACTCTTTCAATATGTACTTTGTAAGTTTAGAATATATATGTAATGTTTATTGAATAATTAGCTCATTTGGAAAGTAGTTACTTGAAATAGCATAATCATTTGCTATAATTTAGAGTTCTTTTTATTGATTCATTGTTTAAATATTACTTTTTAAGGTAGGAGCATTCAAAGCAATTTTGCTTCTTTTCCTTATTTCTATACTGTAAATGATATTTTAAGTTTCATTAAGATTTTACTTAGTGTAGCCTTGTACGCATTTTCCGTGTTCAACCCAATTGACAAAGCTATGAAATTGCAACCCATGCAAATATTCCAGTCTTTTATATTGTACTCTGGTGACAGTATCTAAGACACAATTATTTATAATTTGAAGTTTACATTTTCCCAATAATTTAAGGATAATGTATATTGATAGCCATAGTAGTCACAGGGAACTTTTGAGTTACTGAAATGGAAGTTCTTTTTATTGATAAATAATAACAGATAAGTTACATATTTTATTTCAAAAATATTTTAACTAGCTAATATTAACTGATAATTAAATTACTACATATTTTCAGTACCGTGCTGGTTGCACTTTGAAATGAATTTTTTTAAAGCTTCCATCATGACTTTTACTCCTGGGGAGGAAAGTACTAGATTTTTTGACTATCTAACTACTCTGTACCAGGAAGCCAGACCATATCTCATTGAATTTTTGAATAGCACTTGTAGGTGGGAATTTTTACCCTCATTAAAAATATAAAAGAAATTAATGCTGAAAGGGGTTAAGTATCTTAGTCAAATGTAAGCCTGTAACTGGTGAGTAACAAAAATAATAAGCACAACTTAGATTTGCTGAACATTAACTAACTATAGTGCCAGATATACTCCTAGGTGGTTTACATCTGTTATAACAAAACTTTTGAATTTTATTCTATTATCATTACCAGTTGAGACATAAAGAAACTAAAAGGCAAAAAGGTAGAGTACCTTGCCCAAGGAAACATGTCAGAGCCAGGGTTACAACTTAAGACTATGTGGACCAAAGCTTGTGCTTTTAATTGACTATGATTTGTCATTGCTAGTATAAAAAAGAACCATGGCTTCCAAGATTCACACTCTGTGAGGCCTTTTCTTATTTTGAACCTGGCCTGATCCTATTATTCAATTTATCCAGTAGAATGTGATGGAAGTGATGGTGTGTCAGGTCTGAGTCCGGGTCTAAAAAGGTCTGGCAGCTTCCACTTTTGTGCTTTTGTGAACTTGAGATTCCATATAAAAAAATCTAGCTACCCTGTGGGAAACCTGTGGAAAGACAACTTGGACAGGCCCGAGGGAGAGGAAGAATCCTGAAAGTAAATGGAGAGTGGAGAAGATCTAGCTGTGAGGATAAAGCTGTTATTTACCAGGAAAGTTCTATTTGGCTGATCCTCTTTAAGCAGTGTAATAAAATATTTTAGCCCTTGCTACAATTTCACAAAGTAGATTTAATCCTGCTCTTTGAAATGTGGACTCTGGGAGGATAGGAGACTTGCCTAAATTCCTTTAGCAAGTAAGTTGCAGGACCTGATTTTGAACTCAAGACTAGGTTAGGTCAAAAGTAAATCTCCTCATTTCATATAATGTAGAAAAACTGAAATTCTACATTAGGAAAATTAACATGAGGCCTTGATTAGACATGAGAAACTATGAAAATATGACTGTTAATTTAGAGTATGTTAGCTACAGGTGTGAGAGTCAGTGGGTTGCTTAGTAACCTAATAAGAAATACAAGAATGTCTGAATAACAACAGTAAAAATGAGCTTCCTATTTTCACAATATGGGAAGAATCCTTGACAACACAGGAGGCTTTAAATCAAACAGAGATTATAAAATGCATCATCTTTGAATACAATCAAAATTATGGTTACAAAACACCACTAGAGTTCAAGAGAGTGTATTTGTGCATGAAAATTCATAAACTTTGTCTTCACTATTGCACTGAGTTGATTGACCAACCACTCACTCATTGATTCAATAAGCAGCTACTGAACATTTAATATGTATAAGCCATGAGGCTGGTTGATATGGATACAACATATCCATATGTTGGTTATGTTTGGAATCCATACACACGGAAGTATGGTGACGTACACATATCCTATATATGTGAATGAGATAGGCATATTTCGAGACCACAGAGAGTTTACAGTCAGAGGCCCAGAAACAAAAAGTATAAATGCATAAAGAAATAAAAATAAAACTGCTAGTTGTATAATCAAAGGAACAAAAAGTAATAATATGAAGATTAATGCAGTAAAACACTGTATACTTAATGTCTTTGGAGGCTTCCCTGAGTAGGTGATTAATCTGAGGTCTGGACACAGAGGCTGAGAAGGAGTGAGCTGCATGAGGCTTCAGGTAAGGTAAAAGCTCTGAGGCAGGATAGACATTAGTGTGTTTGAGGACCTAGAAAGCACAAGGTGAGTGGAGCTTTGTGAGCTACAGAAAGGAATGTTGAGTGAGGTTAAAGGAATATTCAAGGGTAATGTAGATCAAACATAGGAATTCAGATGCTGTCATAAGTGTAATGGAAGTTTCTAAAAGGTTTTAAGTAGCAAGTGGTCCAATTTACATTAGAAAAAGAAAATACTCAAGTTATTCAACAGGGAGTGGACCAGGTGGAAGGAGGAGAAGTGGAGAGTCAAGTTAGGAGGATATGATGAGAAATCTGATTTGTGTATCTGTTACTGATAGAGAAAAGCAGGCAAAAGCACTGCCAAAAAATGACCAGAATATGGTATTATTTTTAATCAAACCTAAATATTTACAGTATAAAATAAATACTATAAAATAATCATTCCAATTAGAAAGTCTGAATTCAAATTTTAAAAATCAATTTATACATATTTCTTGGTTACTCATTTACCCATTTCTTGCAGTACACAAGGGAGTGCAATAACTGAAGCACAGTAGTCTCTATGTTTTTATTTCTTTCCACAGTCTTTCTTTAACCATCCTCCACTATTATAAATGATACTAGAGCCATTGCATCAGAAATGTGGAAATAATGCCAGTTAGAAATTGCACTGTGAAATATAAAAACTTACTTAGCTTGTAAACGTCTCCTTACATGCTAAATAATAGTCTTATCTTGGGATTAAATCATTCTATGTAATTGGAACATTTTATACCCTTTGTTAAAATTCTAGAACTGTGGAATATTAGCCTTTTATCATTTAAAAACATTATCTATACTATGTTTTGCTCAACTATTTCTATGATGCTTATTTACTTTATGGGTTAGGATTGTCCATGATCAACTTTCCTCCTTAATATAATCCTTCTTTTATTCTAAGAAACAGGTTTTAGACACCAGGCAGTGCTCCCCATTTATTATTCTCATCACAATGGAGGTGTTGGAATGCCTTTTTATTTATCATTAGAGGCCCAGGTGAGTCTGTTGAATGTGCATGGTAGGGACAATCTTTGCCTGATGAAATGCTTCAGTTTCCAGTTAGTGAAATTTTGTTCAATCAATATAAAGTACTGAGGTGACATATCCTGCTTTAAATTGTGCAGGGCATTTTTAAGACGCTGACTACAATACTCAATGTCAGAGTACTACAGTGATGTACTTAAGTTTATAAATGCTTTACTGACTTTAAGTGCTATAAATTTACCTTTTGTGAGTGATAATTATAAGTTAGACTTTACAGAAGTTTGGCAGAGTTATACATTCTTCCAGAAAATATTGAGTTCTATGTTATTAATTGTGTATTTTAGTGGATTCTTTTCAGAGCTTTCTAACAATACAGCAGTATAAATCAAGTAACTCTTTTTCCTACATGTAAACGTTTGATTGTATTATCAAAATTGTTTATATTTTTATGAGAAGCCAAGGCAGAGTATTGGAGATGTCATACTAGTGTGAAAATATTACAGGTAAAGGAAAATTAGACAATAAACAAACACTTCTGTTAAGTAAATCCAAAATAGGAAGACCATCTTTAAAATGTATAAACCAAACAACATTTACTTAAGTCAGCTGATTATACCAACAGTATTTTAATTATATGCTAAAATACACATGAAAAGACAGGAAAGGAGGAAAAAGAAAGAAATGACATTATTTGTGTTGACTCTACATCTGAAAAAAGGAATTAATACAAATATTTTGTTCCATTAATGGGGAATTAAGTCTAAATCCTAAAGCAATTATAATTGCAGGCCTAGTAGGCCAGTGGGAAAGTATTTTAAATTCTGGCAATAGTATCTTTAGAATAAAACTTGATTAAATTTATGTTTGTTATACAAACTGCTATTCCTTTTTCCCCAACAATGTTGGCCTTGCAATTGTCACATCCTCAACTGTCACATTCTCCAATAGGAAAGGGAGTTTAGACTGTCATAGGGGACAGCTGTCCAAGCTAGCTTTGCACTCTCTTTGGGAAAAAAAGAGTCTCTAAATTGCTTTACTCTTTCTGCTAGAGTAATGTGGTAAACTTAACTATGACTAGAGGCAATAATTCCATTGTTTGAGCCCAATCATAAGCTTTTCTCTTAATTTCCCTTGTATTGAATCTGAGTTCTCAAATCTGAGACTAAAATTTTTGCTGAATTTCCTATTTAAGAAAAAAAAAAGATATGCTAAGAAACATAAATGATTTTTCAGAATTCTAGTTTCTCATGTATTTCAATTTACCTGGGAAGAAATGTAAATTTCTTACAATGTGTTTATCTGAATAGCTCATTTGTTTTCAAAGTAGGATTGGGACTTCCCTGGCAGTCCAGTGGTTAAGACTCTGTGCTTCCACTGCAGGGGCCATGGGTTTGATCCCTGGTCAGGGAACTAGGATCCTGCATGCTGTGCAGTGAGGCCAAAAAGTGATGTTGCCATTGTGGCACCAAGACCTGGCCTTACCCAACAGCATACAAGCTCCAGTACTGGAATTTCTCAGGCCAAACAACCAGCAAGATACGAACACAGCCCCACCCATCAGCAGATAGGCTTCCTAGAGCTATACTGAGACCACAGCCACCTTTAAACATGCCCCTTGACATAATCCTGCCCACTAGAGGGACAAGACCCAGCTCCAACCACCAGTGGGCAGGCAACAGTCCCTCCCATCAGGAAGCCTGCACAAGTCCCTGAACCAACCTCACCCACCAGAATCAAGAGGAACTACAATGGTGCAGCCTGCAGAATAGAGACCACAAACACAGAAAGTTAGACAAAATGAAATGGCAGAGAAATATGTTTCAGACAGAGGAACA
Source organism: Tursiops truncatus (assembly GCF_011762595.2). Lineage (NCBI taxonomy): Eukaryota > Metazoa > Chordata > Mammalia > Artiodactyla > Delphinidae > Tursiops > Tursiops truncatus. The sequence goes on along the minus strand of NC_047034.1, from coordinate 10,731,582 downwards.
AGATAACAACCCACAACAACTACTAAATGAAGTGGAGATAGATAGGCAATCTACCTGAAAAAGAATTTAGAGTAATGATAGTAAAGATGATCCAAGATCTCAGAAAAACAATGGAGGCATAGGCCAAGAGGATACAAGAAATGTTTAACAGAGCTAGGAGATTTAAAGAACAGAGATGAATAATACAATAACTTAAATTAAAAATATACAAGAAGGAATAAATAGCAGAATAAATGAGGCAGAAGAACAAATAAGTAAGCCAGAAGACAGTGGTGGAAATCACTTCAGTGGAACAGAATAAAGAAAAAAGAATGAAAAAAGATGAGGACAGTCTCAGAGACCTCTGGGACAACATTAAATGCACCAACATCCACATTATAGTTGTCCCAGAAGGAAAGGAGAGAAAGGGCTTGAGAAAATAAATAGTTAAAGAGATTATAGCTGAAAACTTCCCTAACATGAGAAAGGAAATAGTCACCCAAGTACAGGAAGCACAGAGAGTCCCATGCACAATAAACTGAAGGAGGAATATGTGGAGATGCATATTAATCAAACTGATAAAAATTAAAGACAAAAAATATTAAAAGCAACAAGGGAAAAGAATCCCCATAATGTTATCAGCTACTTTTTCAGAGAAACTCTGAAGGCCAGAAGGGAGTGGCATGATATACTTAAAGAGATGAAAGGGAAAAATCTACAACAAAGAATACCCAGCAAAGCTCTCATACAGATTTGACAAAGAAATCAAAAGCTTTACAGACAAGGAAAAGCTAAGAGAATTCAGCTCTGTGAAAACAACTTTACAAGAAATCCTAAAGGAAATTCTCTGGGGGAAAAAGAAAAGACCACAACTAGAAACAAGAAAATTATGAATGGGAAAGCTTACCGGTAAAGAAAAACATAGAGTAAAGAAAGGTAGGTAACCATCCACACACAAATATGATATCAAAAACAGCAATCGTGAGGAGAGCACAAGTGCAGGATATTGGAAATGCATTGGAAATGAAGAGACCAGCAACTTAAAACAAACGTGTGTGTGTGTGTATAGACTGCTGTATCAAAACCTCATGGGAACAACAAACCAACCAAAGATCTACAATAGATACACAAAAAAGAAAAAGGAATCCAAACACAGCACTGAAGCTAGTCATCAAATCACAAGAGAAGAGAATAAAAAGGGAAAGGAATAAAAAAGACCTACAAAAACAAATCTAAAGCAATGAACAAAATGGCAATGAGAACATACATATTGATAATTACCTTAAATGTAAATGGATTAAATGCTCCAACCAAAAGACACAGACCAGCTGAATGGATATAAAAACAAGAACCGTGTATATGCTGTTTACAAGAGACCCACTTCAGACCTAGGGACACATACAGAATGAAAGTGAGGGGATGGAAAAATATATTCCATGCAAATGGAAATCAAAAGAAAGCTGGAGTAGCAATTCTCATATCAGACAAAATAGACTCTAAAATAAAGACTGTTACAAATGGAAATAAAAACTGGAGTAGCAATACTCATATCAGACAAAATAGACTTTAAAATAAAGACTATTATAAGAGATAAGGAAGGAAACTACAAAATGATCAAAGGATCAATCCAAGAAGAAGATACAACAATTGTAAATATTTATGCACCTAGGGACTTGCCTGGTGGTGCAGTGGTTAAGAATCCCCCTGCCAATGCAGGGGACATGGGTTTGAGCCCTAGTCTGGGAAGATCCCACATGCCGAGGAGCAAATAAGCCCGTGCACCACAACTACTGAGCCTGTGCTCTCACAACTACTGAGCCTGTGCTCTAGAGCCTGAGAGCCACAACTACTGAAGCCTGCTCACCTAGAGCCCATGCTCCGCAACAAGAGAAGCCACTGCAGTGAGAAGCCCACGCACCACAACAAAGACCCAATGCAGCCAAAAATAAGTAATTAATTAATTTCAAAAAATATTTATGCACCCAACATAGGAGCACCTCAATATATAAGGCAAATACTAACAGCCATAAAAGGAGAAATCAACAGTAACACAATAATAGTGGGAGATTTTAACACCCCATTCTCATCAATGGATAGATCATCCAGATAGAAAACCAAAAAGGAAACACTGAACTTAAATGACACACCTAGACTAGAAAGACTTTATAGCTATATATAACATTCCACACCAAAACAGCAAAATACACATTATTTTCAAGTACACATGGAAAATTCTTCAGGCTAGATCACATGCTAGGCCATAAAACAAGCCTCAATAAATTTAAGAAGACTGAACTCATATCAAGCATCATTTCCAATCACAACACTATGAAACTAGAAATTAACTACAAGACAAAAACTGTAAAAAACACACATGTAGAGACTAAACAAACTGCTACTGAACAACCAATGGGTCACTGAAGAAATCAAAGAGGAAATAAAAAACATCTGGAGACAAATGAAAATGGAAACACAATTCAAAATCTATGGAAAGCAGCCAAAGCAGTTTTAAGAGGGAAGCCTATAACAATACAAGCTTAACTCAGGCAACAAGAAAAAGCTCAAATAAACAACCTAACCTTACACCTAAACCAACAAGAGAAAGATGAGAAAAACAAAACCTAAAGTTAGTAGGAGAAAAGAAATCATAAAGATCAGAGGAGAAATAAATAGAGACAAAGAAAACAATACACAAGATCAATGAAACTAAAAGCTGATTCTTTGAGAAGATAAATAAAATTGATAAACCTTTAGCCAGTCTCATCAAGAAAAAGTGGGAGAGGGCTCAAATCAATAAAATTAGAAACAAAAAAGAAGTTACAAATGACAGAAATACAAAGGATCATAAGAGATTACTACAAACAACTACATGCCAATAAAATGGAGAACCTAGAAGAAAGGGAGATATTCTTAGAAAGGTACAACCTTCTGAGACTGAACCAGGAGAAACAGAAAATATGAACAGACCAATCACAAGTACTGAAATTAAAACTGTGATTAAAAATCTTCCAACAAACGAAAGTCCAGGACCAGAAGGCTTCACAGGCAAATTCTATCAACATTTAGAGAACAGTTAACACCTTCCTGAAGCTCTTCCAAGGAGGAACACTCCCTAGTTCATTCTTTGAGGCCACAATCACTTGATACCAAAACCAAAGATACCACAAAAAAAAGAAAATTACAGGCCAATATCACTGATGAACATATGCTCAATAATAATCAACAAAATACTAGCAAATCAAATCCAATAATACATTAAAAGGATCATACACCATGATACAGTGGGATTTATGCCAGGGATGCAAGGATTTTTCAGTATCCACAAATCAATCAATGTGATACACCACATAAACAAACTGAATATTAAAAACCATATGATCATCTCAGTAGATGCAGAAAAAGCTTTTGACAAAATTCAAAACCCATTTATGATAAAAACTCTCCAGAAAGTGGGCACAGAAGGAACTTACCTCAACATAATAAAGGCCATGTATATAACAAACACACAGCTAACATCATTCTCAATGCTGAAAAGCTTAAAGCATTCCCTCTAAGGTCAGGAACAAGACAAGGATGTCCAGTGCCACCACTTTTATTCAACGTAGTTTTGGAAGTCCTAGCCATGGCAATCAGAGAAGAAAAAGAAATAAAAGTGACCCAAATTGGAAAAGAAGTAAAACTGTCACCATTTGCAGATGACATGATACAATACATAGAAAATCCTAGAATTGCTCCTAGAAAACTACTAGAGCTAATCAATGAATTTGTTAAAGTAGCAGGGTACAACATTAATACACAGAAATCTCTTACATTCCTATACACTAAGATCAGAAAGAGAATTAAGGAAACAGTCACATTTACCATCATATCAAAAAGAATAAAATACCTAGTAATAAACCTACCTAAGGAGGCAAAAGACCTATACTCTGAAGATGGTATCAGAACTGTATCAGATGCTATGAAAAAAAAAAAAATCGAAGATGACAAAAACAGATGGAGAGACATACCATGTTCTTGGATTGGAAGAATCAATATTGTCAAAATCACTATACTACCCAAGGCAATCTACAGATTCAGTGCAATCCCTATCAAATTACCAATGGCATTTTTTCACAGAATTAGGACAAAAAAATCTTAAAATTTGTATAGAAACACAAAAGACCTCAAATAGCCAAAGCAATCCTGAGAGAGAAAAACTGAGTTGGAGGAATCAGGCTCCTTGACCTCAGGCTGTACTACAGAGCATCGAAACAGTATGGTACTGGTGCAAAAACAGAAATGTAGATCAATGGAACAGGATAGAAAGCCCAGAAATAAACCTATGCACCTATGGTCAATTAATCTAATGCAAAGGAGGGAAGAATATACAATGACGAAAAGACAGTCTCTTCAATAAGTGGTGCTGGGAAAACTGGACAGCTACATGTAAAAGACTGAAATTAGAACACTCCCTAACACCATACACAAAAACTCAAAATGGATCAAAGATCTAAATCTTTGATTTAGACACTGAAAAATTCTTTGAGGAAAACATAAGCAGAACACTCTTTGACATAAATCACTGGAATATCTTTTTTGGTCCACCTCCTAGAGTAATGAAAACAAAAACAAACAAATGGGACCTAATTAAACATAAAAGCTTTTGTGCAGCAAAGGAAACCATAAACATAATGAAATGACAAAACTCAGAATGGGAGAAAATATTTGCAAATGAATCAACCAACAAGGGATTAATCTCCAGAATACACAAACAGCTCATGCAGCTCTGTCAAGAAAGCAAACAAGCCAATCAAAAAATGGGCAAAATATCTAAACAGACATTTCTCCAAAGAAGACATACACATGGCCAAAAAGCACAGGAAAATATGCTCAACATCACTAATTATCAGAGAAATGCAAATCAAAACTACAATGAGGTACCACTTACACCGGTCAGAATGGCCATCATCAAAAAGTCTAGAAACAATAAATGCTGGAGAGGGTGTGGAGAAAAGGGAACCCTCCTACACTGTTGTTGCGAATATAAATTGGTACAACCACTATGGAGAATAGTACGGAGGTTCCTTAATAAACTAAAAAATAGAACTACCATATGATCCAGCAATCACACTTCTGGGCATATATCTGGAGAAAATCATAATTCTTAAAGATACATGCACCTCAGTGTTCACTGCAGTACTGTTTACAATAGCCAAGACATGGAAGCTACCTAAATGTCCCTGACAGAGGAATGGATAAAGAAAAGTGGTACAGGGGCTTCCCTGGTGGCGTAGTTGTTGGTTGAGAGTCCGCCTGCCGATGCAGGGGACATGGGTTCATGCCCCAGTCCGGGAAGATCCCACATGCCGCAGAGCGGCTGGGCCCGTGATCCATGGCCGCTAAGCCTGCGCGTCCAGAGCCTGTGCTCTGCAACGGGAAAGGCCGCAACAGGGAGAGGCCCGCGTACCACAAAAAAAAAAAAAAAAAGTGGTACATATATACAACAGAATATTGCTCAGCCAAGAAAATAATGAAATAATGCCACTTGCAGCTACATAGATGGACCTAGAGATTATCACACTAAATGAAGTAAGTCAGGCAAGGAAAGACAAATATCATATGATATCACTCATATGTAGAATCTAATTTAAAAAATGATACAAATGAATTTATTTACAAAACAGAAAGAGACTCAGAGATTTTGGAAAGACACTTAGGGTTACCAAAGGGGAAACATGGAGGAGAGGGATAAATTAGGAGCTTGTGATTAACATACATGCACTACTATACATAAAATATATAACCAACAAGGACCTACTGTATAGCACAGGGAACTTTACTCAATATTCTGTAATAACCTATATGGGAAAAAATCTGAAAAAGAATGAATAGATGTATATGCATAACTGAATCACTATGCTGTACACCTGAAACTAACAAAACATTGTAAATCAACTATACTCCAATAAAAAATAAAATATGAATCGAATCATACCACCCACTAAGTTTAAAGAAATTAATTAATCCTACTGTCTGACATTTGAGCACTTAAAAATAGTCTTATTTGGCTCCACTTCTGAATATTATAACATTAAATCCATGTACCATTATTAGGTTTTTTTTAGCATTCACAATCCCATTTTCTCATAGCAAATATCTCATTGGAAGTAGGCTTTCAAAACAACTTTGGAAACACAACTGTTGCTAGCTTTCACTGTCTATAATTTATGACTTTTTGCACCAGAGATATTTGACTTCCTTGGTCTGGGGAAAGGGTGTTACTGGTTTCAAATGAGCCAGGAAACTCCCATCTCTAGGCAAGTCAACAATGTCTAGTTGTACCTGCAGCCAAATGTGAACAACATGGTCAGAAAGAAGAGGTGTAGTCCCCCAAAGAAGGAAATACCACTGGGCAGTTACTTTATCTTTCTTGATCAGCTGGGACTTTTATAAATCCCAAATGACAGAAAAGTCAACAAAAACTTAAGAAAAATAGTGGGGGGAGAGGCAGTATGTAGGGGAAAGAAACAGATCTAGGGACCTATAAAACCACAAAGTCCATGGGTATATAGCCTAGGCTTTGATACAACTTGATTCAAGGTTCAAATAATGTTCATGTAGCCCTATAACTGTAAATCAATCAGGTTATCTTACTTCTGTTCTGCTTCATTTTAAGGCTTTACATTGTGTTAAGGTGTGGCAGCAGGACAAGACATTTCGTGCCCAGTAACAAGGTCAGAAGCAAGGTCTGAACTAGTATTCCCAAGAAAAGTCTTTATGGAATATCCTTCCCTCTACCTGGATCATAAGTCCTTCCCTAAAGATATTACTTTGGCTCAGGAAAATGTAATACCGTGTGTGGTTTAGGTCAATATCATCGGTAACACCGAGAATCACAGATTTGTTTCCTTATTTAGGCCATTGGAGCAAGAATAAGGAAGTGCATATGCTTAGATTGGTATTATTAGAAGATGAGAGGCAGTGGATCCCCAAGTCCACTCATGTTTCTTCTTATGCAATATGTTAGAAACTCCTCATTTTCATAATTCAATGACACTGCATACATGTCTAAAATCACTTGTCTTTTTTGCCAAAGGGTACGACAAAAGATCTCATGCATCTACTGAGTCCAGATCCAAATTCTGGATCCCAGATAATTTGACATGTCTTTCTGTTGGGTCTTGATGAGGTTCCTAAGGCTGCATAAGGAGTTTACTTGAAAACACCTTAAATAAAAATGGTGGGTAAGGAGGGGAAGATGGCAGAAGAGTAAGACGCAGAGATCACCTTCCTCCCCACAGATACCCTAGAAATACATCTACACATGGAACAACTCCTACAGAACACCTCCTGAACGCTGGCAGAAAACCTCAGACCTCCCAAAAGGCAAGAAACCTCCCACGTACCTGGGTAGGGCAAAAGAAAAAAAGAAAAAACAGAGACAAAAGAATAGGGATGGCACCTGCACCACTGGGAGGGAGCTGTGAAGGAGGAAAGGTTTCCGCACACTAGGAAGCCCCTTCACGGGCGGAGACTGTGGGTGGCGGAGGGGGGGAGCTTCGGTGCCGTGGAGGAGGGCACAGCAACAGGGGTGCGGAGGGAAAAGCGGGGAAATTCCTGCACAGAGGATCGATGCTGACCGGCACTCACCAGCCCGAGGGGCTTGTCTGCTTACCTGACGGGGCAGGCGGAGCTGGGAGCTGAGGCTCGGGCGGGCTTCAGTCGGAGCGCAGGGAGAGATCTGGGGTTGGCGGCGTGAACACAGCCTGAAGGGGTTAGTGCACCACGGCTAGCCGGGAGGGAGTCCGGGGAAAAGTCTGGACCTGCCGAAGAGGCAAGGGACTTTTTCTTCCCTCTTTGTTTCCTGGTGCAGGAGGAGACGGGATTAAGAGCGCTGCTTAAAGGAGCTCCAGAGACGGGCGCGAGCCGTGGCTAAAAGAGCGGACCCCAGAGACGGGCAGGAGACGCTAAGGCTGCTGCTGCCGCCACCAAGAAGCCTGTGTGCGAGCACAGGTCACTATCCACACCCTCCTTCCACGGAGCCTGTGCAGCCCGCCACTGCCAGGTTCCCGGGATCCAGGGACAACTTCCCCGGGAGAACACATGGTGCGCCTCAGGCTGGTGCAACATCATGTTGGCCTCTGCTGCCGCAGGCTCGCCCCACACTCCGTGCACCTCCCTCCCCCAGCCTGAGTGAGCCAGAGCCCCCGAATCAGCGGCTCCTTTAACCCCATCCTGTCTGAGCGAAAAACAGACGCCCTCTGGTGACCTACACGCAGAGGTGGGGCCAATCCAAAGCTGAGCCCCTGGGAGCTGTGAGAACAAATAAGAGAAAGGGAAATCCCTCCCAGCAGCCTCAGAAGCAGCGGATTAAAGCTCCACAATCAACTTGATGTACCTGCATCTGTGGAATACATGAAGACAACGAATCATCGCAAATTGAGGAGGTGGCCTTTGAGAGCAAGATTTATGATGTTTTCCCCTTTTCCTCTTTTTGTGAGTGTGTATGTGTATGCTTCTGTGTGAGATTTTGTCTGTATAGCTTTGCTTCTACCATTTGTCCTAGGGTTCTATCTGTCCGTTTTTTTATTTTTAATTTTTTTCTTAATAATTAATTTTAATAACTTTATTTTATTTTACTTTATCTTCTTTCTTTCTTTCTTTCTTCCTTCCCTCCCTCCCTCCCTCCCTCTCTCTCTCTCTCTTTCTTTTCTTCCTACTTCTACTAATTCTTTCTCTCTACTTTTTCTCCCTTTTATCCTGAGCTGTGTGGATGAAAGGCACTTGGTGCTGCAGCCAGAAGTCAGTGCTGTGCCTCTGAGGTGGGAGAGCCAACTTCAGGACACCCGTCCACAAGAGACCTCCCAGCTCCACATAATATCAAACAGCGAAAACCTCCTAGAGATCTCCATCTCAACACCAGCACCCAGCTTCACTCAACGACCAGCAAGCTACAGTGCTGAACATCCTATGCCAAACAACTAGCAAGACAGGAACACAACCCCACCCATTAGCAGAGAGGCTGCCTAAAATCATAATAAGTCCACAGACACTCCAAAACACACCACCAGACGTGGACCTGCCCACCAGAGAGACAAGATCCAGCCTCATCCACCAGAACACAGGCACTAGTCCCCTCCACCAGGAAGCCTACACAGCCCACTGAACCAATCTTAGCCACTGGGGACAGACACCAAAAACAACGGGAACTACAAACCTGCAGCCTGCAAAAAGGAGATCCCAAACACAGTAAGATAAGCAAAATGAGAAGACAGAAAAACACACAGCAGATAAAGGAGCAAGATAAAAACCCACCAGACCAAAAAAATGAAGAGGAAATAGGCTGTATACCTGAAAAATAATTCAGAATAATGATAGTAAAGGTGATCCAAAATCTTGGAAATAGAATAGACAAAATGCAAGAAACATTTAACACGGACCTAGAAGAACTAAAGATAAAACAAACAATGATGAACAACACAATAAAAGAAATTGAAAATACTCTATGTGGGATCAATAGCAGAATAACTGAGGCAGAAGAACGGATAAGTGACCTGGAAGATAAAATAGTGGAAATAACTACTGCAGAGCAGAATAAATAAAAAGAATGATAAGAACTGAGGACAGTCTCAGAGACCTCTGGGACAACATTAAACGCACCAACATTCAAATTATAGGGGTTCCAGAAGAAGAAGAGAAAAAGAAAGGGATGGAGAAAATATTTGAAGAGATTATAGTTGAAAACTTCCCTAATATGGGAAAGGAAATAGTTAATCAAGGCCAGGAAGCACAGAGAGTCCCATACAGGATAAATCCAAGGAGAAATACGCCAAGACACATAATAATCAAACTGTCAAAAGTTAAATACAAAGAAAGCATATTAAAAGCAGCAAGGGAAAAACAACAAATAACACATAAGGGAATCCCCATAAGGTTAACAGCTGATCTTTCAGCAGAAACTCTGCAAGCCAGAAGGGACTGGCAGGACATATTTAAAGTGATGAAGGAGAAAAAGCTGCAACCAAGATTACTCTACCCAGCAAGGATCTCATTCACATTTGATGGAGAAATTAAAACCTTTACAGACAAACAAAAACTGAGAGAGTTCAGTACCACCAAACCAGCTTTACAACAAATGCTAAAGGAACTTCCCTAGGCAAGAAACACAAGAGAAGGAAAAGACCTACAATAATGAACCCAAAACAATTTAGAAAATGGAAATAGGAACATACATATCGATAATTACCTTAAATGTAAATGGACTAAATGCTCCCACCAAAAGACACAGATTGGCTGAATGGATACAAAAACAAGACCCATATATATGCTGTCTACAAGAGACCCACTTCAGACCTAGAGACACATACAGACTGAAAGTCAGGGGATGGAAAAAGATATTCCATGCAAATGGAAACCAAAAGAAAGCTGGAGTAGCAATTCTCATATCAGACAAAATAGACTTTAAAATAAAGACTATTAGAAGAGACAAAGAAGGACACTACATAATGATCAAGGGATCGATCCAAGAAGAAGATATAACAATTGTTATATAACAAGCTTTAAATGATGCATTAAACAGGATGGACTTAATTGATATTTATAGGACACTCCATCCAAAAACAACAGAATACACATTTTTCTCAAGTGCTCATGGAACATTCTCCAGGTTAGATCATATCTTGGGTCACAAATCAAGCCTTGGTAAATTTAAGAAAATTGAAATTGTATCAAGTATCTTTTCTGACAACAACGCTATGAGACCAGATATCAATTACAGGAAAAGATCTGTAAAAAATACAAACACATGGAGGCTAAACAATACACTACTTAATAACAAAGTGACCACTGAAGAAATCAAAGAGGAAATCAAAAAATACCTAGAAACAAATGACAATGCAGCAAATGGGATGCAGCAAATGGGATGCAGCAAAAGCAGTTTCTAAGAGGGAAGTTTATAGCAATACAAGCCCACCTTAAGAAACAGGAAACATCTCGAATAAACAACCTAACTTTGCACCTAAAGCAAGTAGAGAAAGGAGAACAAAATAACCCGAAAGTTAGCAGAAGGAAAGAAATCATAAAAATCAGATCAGAAATAAATGAAAAAGAAATGAAGGAAACGATAGCAAAGATCAATAAAACTAAAAGCCGGTTCTTTGAGAAGATAAATAAAATAGATAAACCATTAGCCAGACTCATCAAGAAAAAAAGGAAGAAGACTCAAATCAATAGAATTAGAAATGAAAAAGGAGAAGTAACAACTGACACTGCAGAAATACAAAAGATCATGAGATTACTACAAGCAACTCTATGCCAATAAAATGGACAACCTGGAAGAAACGGACAAACACTTAGAAATGCACAACCTGCTAAGACTGAATCAGGAAGAAATAGAAAATATGAACAGACTAAAAATCTTCCAAAAAACAAAAGCCCAGGACCAAATGGCTTCACAGGCGAATTCTATCAAACATTTAGAGAAGAGCTAACACCTGTCCTTCTGAAACACTTCCAAAATATAGCAGAGGGAGGAACACTCCCAAATTCATTCTACGAGGCCACCAGAACCTTGATATCAAAAACAGACAAGGATGTCACAAGGAGAGAAAACTACAGGCCAATATCACTGATGAACACAGATGCAAAAATCCTCAACAAAATACTAGCAAACAGAATCCAACAGCAAATTAAAAGGATCATGCACCATAATCAAGTGGGGTTTATTCGTGGAATGCAAGAATTCTTCAATATACGCAAATCAGTCAATGTGATAAACCATATTAACAAATTGAAGGAGAAAAACCATATGATCATCTCAATAGATGCAGAGAAAGCTTTTGACAAAATTCAATACCCGTTTATGATAAAAACCCTGCAGAAAGTAGGCATAGAGGGAACTTTCCTCCACATAATAAAGGCCATATATGACAAGCCCACAGCCAACATCATCTTCAATGGTGAAAAACTGAAAGCATTTCCACTAAGATCAGGAACAAGACAAGGTTGCCCACTCTCACCACTATTATTCAACATAGTTTTGGAAGTTTTAGCCACAGCAATCTGAGAAGAAAACGAAATAGAAGGAATCCAAATCAGAAAAGAAGAAGTAAAACTGTCACTGTTTGCAGATGACATGATACTATACATAGAGAATCCTAAAGATGCTACCAGAAAACTACTAGAGCTAATCAATATATTTGGCAAAGTTGCAGGATACAAAATTAATGCACAGAAATCTTTGGCAATCCTATACACTAATGATGAAAAATCTGAAAGTGAAATCAAGAAAACACTCCCATTTACCATTGCAACAAAAAGAATAAAATATCTAGGAATAAACCTACGTAAGGAGACAAAAGACCTGTATGCAGAAAATTATAAGACACTGATGAAAGAAATTAAGATGATACAAATAGATGGAGAGCTATATCATGTTTTTGGATTGGAAGAATTAACATTGTGAAATGACTCTACTATCCAAAGCAATCTGCAGATTAAATGCAATCCCTGTCAAACTACCACTGGCATTTTTCACAGAACTAGAACAAAAAATTTCACAATTTGTATGGAAACACAAAAGACCCGGGCTAGCCAAAGCAATTTTGAGAACGAAAAACAGAGCTGGAGGAATCAGGCTCCCTGACTTCAGACTCTACTACAAAGCTACAGTAATCAAGACAGTATGGTAGTGGCACAAAAACAGAAAGATAGGTCAGTGCAACAGGATAGAAACCTCAGAGATAAACTCACGCACATATGGTCACCTTATCTTTGATAAAGGAGGCAGGAATGTATAGTGGAGAAAGGACAGCCTCTTCAATAAGTGGTGCTGGGAAAACTGGACAGGTACATGTAAAAGTATGAAACTAGATCACTCCCTAACACCATACACAAAAATAAGCTCAAAATGGATTAAAGACCTAAATGTAAGGAAAAAACTATCAAACTCTTAGAGGAAAACATAGGCAGAACACTCTATTATATAAATCACAAGATCCTTTTTGACCCACCTCCTAGAGAAATGGAAATAAAAACAAGAATAAACAAATGGGACCTAATGAAACTTCAAAGCTTTTGCACAGCAAAGGAAACCATAAACAATACCAAAAGACAACCCTCAGAATGGGAGAAAATATTTGCAAATGAAGCAACTGACAAAGGATTAATTTCCAAAATTTACAAGCAGCTCATGCAGCTCAATAACAAGAAAACAACCCAATCCAAAAATGGGTAGAAGACCTAAATAGATATTTCTCCAAAGAAGATATACAGACTGCCAACAAACACATGAAAGAATGCTCAACATCATTAATCATTAGAGAAATGCAAATCAAAACTACAATGAGATATCATCTCACACCAGTCAGAATGGCCATCATCAAAATATCTAGAAACAATAAATGCTGGAGAGGGTGTGGAGAAAAGGGAACACTCTTGCACTGTTGGTGGGAATGTGAATTGGTACAGCCACTATGGAGAACAGTATGGAGGTTCCTTAAAAATCTACAAATAGAACTACCATATGACGCAGCAATCCCACTACTGGGCATATACCCTGAGAAAACCATAATTCAAAAAGAGTCATGTACCAAAATGTTCATTGCAGGTCTATTTACAATAGCCCAGAGCTGGGAACAAACTACGTGTCCATCACTGGATGAATGGATAAAGAAGATGTGGCACATATATACAATGCAATATTACTCAGCCATAAAAAGAAATGAAATTGAGCTATTTATAATGAGGTGGATAGACCTAGAATCTGTCATACAGAGTGAAGTAAGTCAGAAAGAGAAAGACAAATACCATATGCTAACACATATATATGGAATTTAAGAAAAAAATGTCATGAAGAACCTAGGGGTAAGACAGGAATAAAGACACAGACCTACTGGAGAATGGACTTGAGGATATGGGGAGGGGGAAGGGTGAGCTGTGACAAAGCGAGAGAGAGGCATGGACATATATACACTACCAAACGTAAGGTAGATAGCTAGTGGGAAGCAGCCGCATAGCACAGGGAGAGCAGCTCGGTGCTTTGTGACCGCCTGGAGGGGTGGGATAGGGAGGCTGGGAGGGAGGGAAACGCAAGAGGGAAGAGATATGGGAACATATGTATATGTATAACTGATTTACTTTGCTATAAAGCAGAAACTAACACACCATTGTAAAGCAATTATACCCCAATAAAGATGTTAAAAAAAAATGGTGGATAAAAAACCAAGTAAGCGCAGAAGATAAAAATGCAGACATTCTTATTTGGGAAAGGGTAGAAGGAGAAACAACATTGAGTTAATATGTTACTGTATTAAACTTAACAGAACTTTGCTTAAACTGGTTGAATAAAATATTTAATTTTAATATAGTATCACATTATTGCAACCTTAGACTTTAAAGAAGCCCTTAGTTATCTCAGTAATTTAAGAAATCAGTTCTTGATATAATTTTTCTGGCTGAAATATTACTGATATTTCATAAAATAGCTAAAGTTTATATACATATTTATTTAATTTGGAGGGAATGACTTTTAGACATTTTCCTATGTTGATTTTAAGAAAGAATACCAGAATTACTTTTACTCATTTAAATAAATTATTTATATTTGGTGTCCTCATTTGTAATTTATAATCATTATACATAGAAAAACTTACCTTTTTCCATTGTGATTTTGCAATGATATCACATTTATACTCTAAAGTGAAATGTAGCTCCATAGTGCAGAATAGATAAAACGCACACGAAGAAGCTCACCTTATTCTGCCTAGAGGAAGTTCTGAGGCTCTAAAGTGCACTTCAGCTCATTTTCCTCTTCTGGGGCTTCTGAAAGATAAATCATTATCCATAACATTTTAATGCCTTAAGAGAACAAAACAAGGTTGCAAGAAAAACACAGAAGTAATGTAAAAAAGCTCTTGTTAGATCACACAGTGAGGTTCAGAAGACATAATATTAGTTAAAAGTTGGCCTTAAAACTTCACATCCCCAGTTTTCTACAAGGAGAATGTGTTTGTTTTCACAATTTTTGCTCTTTTTTTGGTTATTGTTTTATACTTTTGGAAAGAGCAATGAACAAAAAGGTAGATTAGAACAACTTCATATTTTAGTCTTATTTATCAACCTCAACGAACAGCACTGACATTTTTGTGAGGGGTATATTTTATTTCTGGTTGTGTACAGAGACTTAAGTTAGGAGTAGAAGCTCTGACTCTTGATCACATAAAATGTGAAACATTAAAAACTGATTGATTGATTTCTGCCAATAATCACATGAATTATATGTCAGAAATATAAAGAAAAAGCATGTGATCTATTTCTAATAAACACAAAGGCATTTGTTACAAAATTTGTATGACAGAAGAAAATCAGCAAGACTGATTTCAGTGGATTTGAAATGCAATACAAGATGATCTGGAAAGTTAGATGGAAGAAATCAGAATTCTCTAATATTCACAGTATCCCTGTGAGCTCTGTTAAGGTGTAAGAATCAGGAGTCGTATCATTATACCATTAATATTGCCCATAAATGAATCTTGGTTTACTTGGCCAAATGAATATTGATCTCTGACAGATTCTACTCAAACACTTTTCTTCTGTTTTAATAAACCAAAAATCTGCCAAAGAAATGACTTATAT
This sequence comes from Tursiops truncatus, assembly GCF_011762595.2. Taxonomy (NCBI): domain Eukaryota; kingdom Metazoa; phylum Chordata; class Mammalia; order Artiodactyla; family Delphinidae; genus Tursiops; species Tursiops truncatus. The sequence continues at coordinate 10,715,991 of NC_047034.1, read as the reverse complement.
ACAAACTGTTTTAAGTCGTTTGCAAGTATACTTGATCAACCCTAATTATATTTTCTACTAATAAGAAATAACGTGTACTTTAGAATATTTTAAAGACATATTTCAAAATCTTAGCTTTTATTTTAGAAGATAAAATCAGGCAGTATTTTAATTGGAAATTTAAGCAATCATATATATAACTGTTATTTGCATTATGCTAAAGAGGACAGGTTGCAGATCTGTGTTTTGCTAAGTTTTCTTCTTTTTCTTTTTCTCTCTTCCTCCTCCTCCTTTTCCATTTTCTCCTTCTTTTGTATTGTTCCACAATAATTTAAAGGTACAGAATATCATATATAATTTGATAACTGCCTCAATATTGAGAAGTACAACATTGTAGAAGTTCTTTACACTTAAGTGTTTTGCCTGACAAGTCATTAATCCTTATATGAAGTATACTGATTGACACCTACAGAAAAATAAATGTTTTTATCAAATAGTATACATTCTAAAATTCCCAGGTAATCCCTTTTCCACCATTTGAGGCATGCACTTATAAGTTTGACATATCATTGACCTCCTGCCTCTCTGTGTCAATTTTATTATTGTAATTTAATTCAATAATAAGTATATCAATGAAATTTAAGTAAGAAAAGAAAGCAGTATCTATGGACATTAATTTGGAAAAAAACTTGATGTTAAGGAATAAATACTTAGTTGAAATTGTTTTTTTAATTAACTTTAAAAATTAGGGAAGAAAAATTACAAAAATTATTAAAGTATTAAGTTATTCACCATGGATAAAAATGTCATTTGGCATATGCTCCATTTTTTCAATTGTCCTAATCTGTTCTTATTTTTATCTTCAGTTCTAGTTGTTTTTCCCCATTGAGAACTAACTGAATTCCATTAGTTATCCTAGAATCTGTAAGCACTTCTAACTCCTGGTGAAAAAAATCTAAATGGTAAAAATATTCTTCTGTCCTTGAGGCTGGATCTCTAGATCTACATCTATATATAATAGTGTATATATTATATATGTTTCATACCTAGTGTATATCATATATATTATATTATATTATATTATATATATATATGTATACATACATATATAATCCAAATAAAGAGGTAGAGTAGAAGATGGATAAATTGGTTTAGGTTTTGGAGAAGAAAATCAAGGCATGCAACATATATATGGAAAACACAGCAGGCAGAGGGCATGTGAGTGAGATAAGATTACAAAGAGAAGTGAAAAGAATATTAAATGGAATGCCTTTTGTACTGATCAGGAACAAAAGAAGAAACTACTAAAAAAGACTGTGATAACAATTATTCAATACAGAAAGAACACTATAGTTAGAACTTTACATGTCTAGAAAAGTTAATGTGGAATTTATTATAGGCTGCCATCTCTAAACCAAATAAAGATAGCCCATACAGAAGGATGGAGTAAACCACTATAACTCATGCTGCTAAGAGGTTAGTAAGATAAGGACTAAGAGTTCTCCACTGGCTTTAGCAATATAGATTTCATTAAGAAATTTAATGAGAAAAGTTTCACTTGAGTATTGGCAATGAAGAGAGTAGGTTCAAGAAAGAATAAGTTGAGAGGGGATGGAGATACCATAATTATTCAAGAAGTTTTGTCACATAGAGGAACAGAGAAATGGAGCAGTAGCTGGAGGGAAATATGGACTCAATGAAAGGTATTCTTAAGAAGAAATATATAATGTGGGTTATTTTACATTTTTGTGCTAAATCTATTGGGAAGCATTATTTCTGTCACAAACATAGGTTTATTTTTCATTTCTAGAGAGCATACAGTGTTTATTATATTTGGTTTCAGTTTTTCATAATATTCTGGAATGAAAATTTGAAATTTTATTGGTATTACTGGACAATTTAAAATACCTATAGTTGGAACAATTTCTCTTGAAAACATAGTGTTAATTGCCTAATTTTTTATGCACTGCTTCTAACAAAGATAACACATACAGATACACCTAATATTTTCCTCATAATATTTTCATTATAGGTTAGTTTTCCTATAGTATTTGAAGAGAAATATTATAAATTTTGATTTTTTATGAATTGAATTAATTTGAGAAAAATATATAGGAACTAACTCTATTTTATAACACAAAAAAATAACAATAAAAAATGTAATGCCTGACACTGTAGATTATGTTGTATTAACAGAAAATGTGTAAGCAGATTGAAAAATTTTTAAATATGCAAAACACTGAATTCTAGGTATATAAATTTTACTCATTATTTTTCCCCAACTCAGCATTTTTTCTCAAAAGTAAACCAAGGCAACATTTATTTTTCTGGTCTGTGTGTTTTCACACACACCAAGATAAGGTGTTCAATGTTTATAAACTGCATATTAAAATTTGAACTTTGTTTATGCAACCTCTTTAAACAAGTAAATATCATTTTCTGGTATTTTGCATGTTTTCACCACTTACTCATCATAAGAATTACTTTAAGCTTTTCTTTTTAAAATGTGGATTGAAGGTTTTAAGATAATTTAAATTCAGTAAATCTTTTGTCTTTCCAAAAGTTCTGTTTATGTTGTTTATAATATTCAGCCCTGAACTCCATGCTTTTCTACTTGTGGATTAAGAAAGGGCACTATTTTTTGTTGGGAATAGCTGTATCTTTTATTCCTTTGAAATTCTATTTTCCAGTTGGCCTCATTCCCTATATTTTCTCCTCTAATACATGTCCAGGCTAAGATGTAAAGTCAAGAGTATAACTAGTGTCTGGCCTTACATTTAGGTCTTTAATCCATTTTGAGTTTATTTTTGTATACAGTGTTAGGAAGTGTTCTAATTTCATTCTTTCACATGCAGCTCTCTAGTTTTCCCAGCACCACTTATTGAAGAGGCTGTCTTTTCTCCATTGTATATTCTTGCCTCTTTTGTCAAAAATAAGGTGACCATATGTGCGTGGGTTTATCTCTGGGCTTTCTATCCTGTAAAACTCATAGAGGAAAATACAGGCAGAACACTTTATGACATAAATCACAGCAGGATCCTTTTGACCCACCTCCTAGCATAATAGAAATAAAAACAAAAATAAACAAATGGGACCTAATGAAACTTAAAAGCTTTTACACAGCAAAGGAAACCATAAACAAGACAAAAAGACAACACTCAGAATGGGAGAAAATATTTGCAAATGAAGCAACTGACAAAGGTTTAATCTCCAAAATTTACAAGTAGCTCATACAGCTCCATATCAAAAAAACAAACAACCCAATCCAAAAATGGGCAGAAGACCTAAACAGACATTTCTCCAAAGAAGATATACAGATAGACAACAAACACATGAAAGGATGCTCAGCATCACTAATTGCTAGAGAAATGCAAATCAAAACCACAATGAGGTATTACCTCACACCAGTCAGAATGGCCATCATCAAAAATTCTACAAACAGTAATTGCTGGAGAGGGTGTGGAGAAAAGGGAACCTTCTTGCACTGTTGGTGGGAATGTAAATTGGTACAGCCACTATGGAGAACAGTATGGAGGTTCCTTAAAAAACTAAAAATAGAACTACCATATGACCCAGCAATCTCACTACTGGGCATATACCCTGAGAAAACCATAATTCAAAAAGAGTCGTGTACCACAATGTTCACTGCAGTACTATTTACAATAGCCAGGACATGGAAGCAACCTAAGTGTCCATCGACAGGTGAATGGATAAAGAAGATGTGGCACATATATACAACGCAATCTTACTCAGCCATAAAAAGAAATGAAACTGAGTTATTTGTAGTGAGGCGGATGGACCTAGAATCTGTCATACAGAGTGAAGTAAGCCGAAAAGAGAAGAACAAATACCGTATGCTAACACGTATATATGGAATCTAAAAAAAAGGTTCTGATGAACCTAGGGGCAGGACAGGAATAGAGATGCAGATGTAGAGAATGGACTTGAGGATGCGGGGAGAGGGAGGGGAAACTGGGATGAAGTGAGAGAGTGGCATAGACATATATACAACTACCAAATGTAAAATAGATAGCTAGTGGGAAGCAGCTGCATAGCACAGGGAGATCAGCTCAGTGCTTTGTGACCACCTACAGGGGTGGGATAGGGAGGGTGGGAGGGAGGCTCAAGAGGGAGGGGATATGAGAATATATGTATACATATAGGTGATTCACTTTGTTATACAGCAGAAACAAACACAACATTGTAAAGCAATTATACTCCAATACAGATGTGAAAAAAAAGAGTATAACTTGTAACATTATGCTCATGAACTCTAACCTGAGCACTCCTGTAGTGTCTCTCTTCCCTAAAGCACTTGAAGATTTAAAAATAGCGTTTTGCTGTTGGAGAGAAAACCCCAGGCAAGAGAGTCACTTGGGGAAAAATATCCAGCATGACCTTCTAAGAAGGCATATCCAGCACTTAAAGTATATTGTTCTAGGGGCATTTTTTTGTTTGTTTGGATTTGCTTTGCTTTGCCTTTTTGAAACAAAGACCCATGGAGAAAAAAAAAAAACTTACCATTGGAAAGGTAAAAGATCATTGGAATCACAATAAAAAAATAAAACCATTAGTACAGATTTCTCTTACATAGATTATTTTTCTTATTTCTCTCTTTAACTTCCTTTAACTGCACTGTAATTCTTATATGTTTTTGTCTTTTCAAGTTGCTTATTTAAAACCTGGTTATTTCAAATGTGTTTTGTTGGCGGTGTTTTAATTTTGCCTACAACAGCGATATTATGAGTAGATGGAGCTGGTCACCACTTATGATATATAATTCCAGAAACACAGAAATCTCTGTCTAAAGTATCTGTATATCACTAATGTATTTCGCATCTGCATATCAGAAATTTTAAATATTTGAGAGTAAAGTCCCCTTCTGGGTCTATATCATTTAGGTTTCAGGAGCATTATGAAATTGAAAATACTAGTAGAAAAAAGATAGATTTCAAATCGATTTCGTCTAGAATTTTAAGGAAATTGACAACTAATTGGAAATAATACCCTAAGAGGAATGGAAGGCAATTCTTGCTTCTGGAATGGGATAATGGAGCACTAAGAATGGGGAGAAAAGACTGCAAAAAATGGGAGGACATCTATATATTTGCAAACAGTTCATCATTTTGATCAGCACATACCCTAAATTTAAATTAATGTAATAGATAGAAATAGGACATAAATTGTGTTCTCTTGATGTATGTCAAAGTTATGTATATTCTTTTGTTTTTTTGCTTATGTAAGTAGTAAGGGTTCAAAATATTTATGAATGAAATGTATTTTTTTATAATTCAGGGAGAAAATTAAAATTATAATATCAATTTGATGAATACTTGTTTTCTCAGAAATGTAAAGGAGTTTTATGGTCACATTTCATAGTTACTGAATATATGGAAACTATATAAGTAATTCAAGGTTTACTTAAAAGAGATATAATGTAAAAGTAACCACTGTAAGTGTATTAAACAGAGTATAATAATTGCTATCTACTTTGGGAAAGGACTCTACACATATTGAAAATAAACTGTTGTAGGAGATTCAGTTTCATGACTTTCTATTTATTTCTAATTTTGCCCTACTACTATACGAGAAGTCTTCACAAAAGGTTATCAGTGAATATTAATCTGACTCTGATATTAAAATAACCTAATTTGCAGCATTTATAACTTAAATTTAGTAATTGCTTAATGTTTTTGTCAAATTGGGTAATATTGAATTGAAAGCTGAAAGCTAATGGAGCAAAATATATTTTGACCTATTATAACAGAATGAGTAAAGCACAACTGAGCTATGTCTGAAACCTCAATGTAAATATTTCCATAGTGTGATCTATATCAGTCTATGCAAATTTTCCTAAGTAAGATAAATGGGATTATTATCTTCCACTAAAAGTGATTTTTAAATGGCCTTTTTATTTGGTTGCTGTGAGCCAAAATGATGTATCTAAAATAGTTAGCATAATGTATGACAAAAATACATTTCAGAAAAAAAATTTAGGACAGCGTTTTCCCTTATAACTTCCAGGCTAGTTGAAGATGTAACTGTACATGGATGATGATGATAATGTGATGATGATGATGGTGATAGAAATGATAGATGACAGATAGGTGGGTAAATAGATAGATAGGTATAGGAGAGAATGTCAAAGAATAAATTTAAAAAAAAACCCACAATCATGGAACTCAGTGTTGATTTGGGTCTTGAATTCATAGGCTGGAGTTAAAAAGACCTAATTAATGCACAGGATCTTGTAAAATGGTTGGAATCAGACAGAGAAGGAAGAAATGTTAGAGAGGAAGAGGACTGTGGTTATTACAATCTCAAACTGTGAGGTAGATGCTCAAGTTTAAATCTAGTTCTGCTAACTCTGAGCTCTGTGGCTTTAGGTACGTTATATAACTTGTCATTTGTAAAATGGAGCACTATTAATAGTATGTGTCTCATAGGTTGTTACAACATCAACTAAGTTAATATATGCAAAACACTTAGCGCAAGAGCTATATGAGTGTTCATTGTTGTTCTAAGTTTGGGGGACAGGACAGCATGGAAGCAAGTTATGGCACAGTAGTGCTCTGCTCTATAAACTGTCAGTTCACTGTCCACAAAATTTACTTTTTTTCAACTTTTTGATATTACCAAAATGTTTGTTGTATTATTTTAAAATGCTTTACTCTTTTCATTCATTCTATCATGTTTCATTGTGTTGACACATACAATGCTTATTTTCATTTACATATTTACACTCAATTATCATTCATTTTTACACATTTATTAAGTAATAAGATCTCAGTGTTATGCTAGTGGTAGTGCTGCTAACATACACTGTACCAAGTGGTATGAAAGCGTTCTTTAAAAGTATGTGCTATGACTCATGCTTTGTGATACAAAAACTGCTCAATACAGTAAGTACGAGATCTGTGACATGTCCATGACTCACAGAAGTGAGAAAATTCCATCACTCTGAAGAAACTGAATTTTTGCCTCATTTATCTAAAAAAATGGATTCTGTTTATTGACACATTACTGTAAAAGTGGCTGGATTTATTGACAACTTTTAGTCTTTGATTTAAAAAATCCTAAATTTACTTACATAAAGCTGATTTGGTTTTTAATCTATTAGTTTTCAAGATTGATGGGCTAATAAGTACATTCACACAGTAAAAGACTTGGAGAACTAAATATTCCAATTCAGAATAACTTTCCATATTATCAGATTTAATTGCTATAAGAGATGATATGATGGATTGCTTTATGCAAGGAATTGAGCTAAATTACTTTCATGTATTAATTCACTTAATACTCACAGCCATCTTTGGAGAAGACTCTACTACTGACCCAGTTTAAAAATCTAAAATTTTATTACTTTATTGTTTATGATTCTTTTTCCATATATACCCTGGCTACAATGTAAAGTAGTTGAGAATTACTGTTTTAAAACTGCTCTGTCATCTCCATTTTGCCCACATAGTGCTAAAAACCAGTAAATGATGAGGAGATATTTGTTATAAAATGGAAATGACAAGTTTAAGAATGAGATATAATTATTAAGTATATAAAGGGATAGTTTACAATTTGAAATTTAGAGTAAAATATTAAATGCTGTAAAGTCAAAAAGAGTAGCATTATTTACTATACTAATAGTTGAAACCAAATATTCCTAATACTCAAAGTTTATTTGAAGCTTGTTCAATAGCTGTCACAAACACATTTCTTTTTCTCATTGTTAGTCCACCAATCTTAATAGTGAGTGTTATAATTACCATTTCAGTCAAGCACAATACACTCATTTAGTTTCTTTGGACTAATACAATCTGGGGGAGGGGGGAAGTATGTGACAGCTATTGAACATTTCTATGAAACTCAAACTTATGCTTTAGGATATGGAGAAGAGAATTTGAGGTAACAAAGAAATAATTTTATAGCAACATTATTGAGATTATGTATTCCAATGTAAGGTAATGGTGGCTTCTCAATAACTTCAATGAAATTAGGGTCCCAAATTTCCAAATTCCACTGAGAAATAAACTATCAAGTTTAACTTTTGCCCAAAAACACACCACTGAAATTTTCACATTAAAAATGCATTAAAAGTGCAAAGAAGGGCATTAAGAGGTACAAACTTCCTGTTACAAAATAAATAAGTCCTGCTGATGTAATGTACAACATAAGGAATATAGTCGATAATATTGTAATAACTTTACAGTTACAGACAGTAACTAGACCTATTATGGTGACCATTTTGAAATGTATATAAATATCTAATCACTATGATGTACACCTGAAACCAGTATGATATTGTATGCCAATTAAACGTCAATAAAAAATTAATTTTCTAAATAACATATATCGAGTTTGTAGAAAATAGTCACAGAGCCAGTTCTTAATGGAATTTAACTATTTAACATTAAAAGTATTGGACTTGGTATCCAGAAACTGCGTTATTGTGAAATCTCTACCTGTTCACTAGCTAATTAGGGACTTTAAATCAGTTTATTTTATTTTATTTACTTATTTTGATAATTGTTATAAAAGTCAATCAATTGTTATAAAAAGCAATCTTGAGAAAGAAAAACGGAGCTGGAGGAATCAGGCTCCCTGACCTCAGGCTGTACTACAAAGCTACAGTAATGAAAACAGTATGGTACTTGTACAAAAACAGACATACAGATCAATGGAACAGGATAGAAAGAAATAAACCCACACACTTATGGTCAATTAATCTATGACAAAGGAGGCAAGAATATACAGTGGAGAAAAGACAGTCTCTTCAATAAGTGATTATGGGAAAACTGGACAACTACATGTAAAAGAGTAAAATTAGAACATTCTCTAAGATCACACACAAAAATAAACTCAAAATGGATTAAACACCTAAATATAAGACTGGATACTATAAAACTCCTAGAGGAAAGCATTGGCAGAATACTCTTTGACATAAATTACAGCAATGATTTTTTGGATCTGTCTCCTAGTATAATCAAAATAAAAACAAAAATAAATGGGACCTAATTAAACTTAAATGCATTTGCACAGCAAAGGAAACCATAAATAAAATGAAAAGACAACCTATAGGATGGGAGAAAATATTTGCAAATGATGTGACAGACAACGGATTAATTTCCAAAATATACAAACAGCTCAAACAGCTGAAGAGCAACAACAACAACAAAAAAACCCAAACAACTCAATCAAAACATGGAAAAGAGATCTAAGTAGACATTTCTCCAAAGAAGACATACAGGCACATGAAAAATGCTCAAGGTTGCTAATTATTAGAGAAATGTAAATGAAATCTAGAATGAGGTATCACCTCACAAAAGTCAGAATGGCCAGCATTAAAAAGTCTGCAAACAATAAATGCTGAAGAGGCTGTGGGGAAAAAAGAACCCTCCTACACTGTTGGTGGGAATGGTACCATCACTATGGAAAATAGTATGGAGGTTCCTTAAAAAACTAAAAATTAGAGTTTAGGATCCCGCAATCTCATTCCTTGGCATATATCCGGAGAAAACTATACTTCAAAAAGATAAATGCGCCCCACTGTTCACTGCAGCACTATTTACAACAGCCAAGACATGGAAGCAACCTAAATGTCTATCGACAGGTGAATGGATAACAAAGATGTGGTACAAAGATGTAGTATATATATACAATGGAATATTAGCCATAAAAAAGGATGAAATAATGCCATTTGCAGCAACATGGATGGACTTAGAGTTTATCATACTAAGTGAAATAAGTCATGCAGAGAAAGACAAATATCATATGATATCACATATATGTGGAATCTTAAAAAAAATATACAAATGAATTTACTTACAAAACAGAAACAGACCCACAGACATAGAAAACAAACTTACGGTTACCAAAGGGGAAAGGTGGGGGGAAGGATAAATTAGGAGTTTGAAATTAACATATACACACTACTATATATAAAATAGATAACCAACAAGGATCCACTTTATAGCACAGGGAGCTATACTCAATATGTTGTAATAACCTATAAGGGAAAAGAATCTGAAGAAGAATATATATATATATATATATATATATATATATACACACACACACACACACACACATATATATATAAAACTTAATTATATATAATACATATATATATATCTGAATCAGTGTACTATATGCCTGAAACTAACACATTATAAATCAACTATACTTCAATTATAAATAAATAAATGTAAAAAAGAATTACTCAACATATTTAGAGGCTAACTAAGCTCATAATTTAAATGAAAGAATGGTCTTAGATGATTCTTGAGGTCCCTTTAAGTTCTAAATTCTACTTTGTATTTTCCAAATATACTTTATTATCTGAGGAATTGGTTTGTGATGTTTGAGGTAAATGTGTCTGAAAGAATTTTGCCTTGAACATGTTGAAAGAAACTTATTACAAATGAAACTATTTCCATTTCACGAAAAAATATACTAAATAGGTTGTATCAGGTTCATCATAGAGAAGATATTTTGTCATTTACATATATTAATTTTTTTTCTCTATGGGTACTATCAGAATAGATATATACAACATTTTTTAGCTAGAAAACTTTCTAAATATGCCTTGATCTCATTGTCATCATTCCTTCCTTATAGCATTTAAAGGGTTAATTTAGAGAAGACGTGAATCAAGTAATTTTTCTGCTTAAGTTTTTATTTAGACTTATCTAGTAGACATAAACTGTGATATGCAGTATTATACCATCTTATTAAGCTTACATTATAGAAATGAGAGGAACTAGTGATTATTTGCTCTTATAACCCTAAATGGAAAATCTGCATCTTAAGTGGTAATTAAGAAAACCAAAACTACATTGTAAACAAAGCATCTGATACTTGGGCATGTCATTTTCCTTTTTTGTGTGTGAAGAATAGCCTTGAATCTAATTGTACATTATAATTACACATCATTCCTTTTGGAACTGCTTAATTATTCCTCTAATTCTTTTTGTATTTCTCTTCATTTTTAGCCAAACTATTTCTCAGCAATACATCATTACTGATGCTGTAATTAAGAGATTTGTGTTTCTCCTTGAAAATGGCTAAATAGCTTATGCCTCATTCTGAGCTGTTGGGGAGGGAGAATTAGGATTTTTATTTTTTGTACTGGAACAGAAAACGAACCCTAACTCCATTCAACAGTCTTTTCATTCTGCAAGCAAGCGTCTGCTTTCACACAGAAAGAGCACTGCAGTGACAATATACCTTGTGCAGACACTACTGCTTCAGATGAAGGCTATTGGTTTGAATTGCAGGAATACCAGTGTACCGACTATAATTAGGAGTGTCTGATGAAAGTCTGAAGTATAATATGAAAAGAAAACATCTGCTTGTTCACAGTACTGGCTGTCATTTATTCTTTCTATGAAATTTTTCTGTTTTAATAGGCCATTTATCAAAATCTCATATGCTCATTAATTTTAGGCTATAGAAAAAATATAAGTGCATATTGGATTTCAATAAAGAAATTTTACTTCCTGTTTTTAACTTTCTTTCAAGGAAAAGATTGAATCAATGATGCATTATGTCCTAAATGTTACTTAATGTTATTCAGCAATGGAAATTATACAAAGATCAAGTTTTTCTCTGATGTCTAATAATTGCCTATTTTACTCAATCCCATTACTAAGTATATTTATTGAATCATTGCTTAATACCACCAGAAATATTACAGATGGATTGAATCAAATGAAGGAACATCATGATCCATAGACTCATGTGATACATTGATGTTACCAGTAGCATTATTCTACAGGTACTATCATTAAGAAGATGAGGACTTTTAGGGTAGATGTGGGAGTCAGGATTCTAAGAAGACCACTAAGATTACAGCTCCCGTGTGTAACTCCTGTGTGATCACCTCCCCTTGAATGTGGGCATTACCTGTGTATGATGGACTATCACTCCTGTGATGAGGTTACTAATCAGTAGAGTGAGTTAATCAAAATGGAGATTATCGTGGTCCAGGTTCAATTAGAGAAGCCTATGAAAGAAGGTAAAGCATCAGATGTGCTCCAGCTGGCCTGAAAGAAAGCAATATTTGTGTTGGGAACTGACTATGGGGGGCACATGCCAAGTAACTGTGGGCAGCCTCTAAGAGCTGCGAGTGGTTGCTTGCTTACTGATAAAAAGAAAACAGTCCTACAACCTCAACTAACTGAATCCTGCCAAGACCATGAATGAGCTTGGAAATAGATCGTTCCAAGAATAGTAAGATCTTCTAAATAAGATTGAAAACATGGCCAACACATTTAATGCAGCCTTGTGAGACCTTGAGCAGAAGATCCAGTTAACCAATGCCTGGACTCATGATCCATGAAAACTGTGAGATAATTAATGAGTGTTGTTTTATGCCTGTATTGTCTTTATGTTTTCTATTGTCATGCAGCAATAGAAAACTGATGTAGATAATATGAAATCATTGTCTAAAATATCCAGCAAAGTATATTTATATTTTCAGGTGATATAGGAAACCCATAAATTAGAAAAGTGTAATCTTTGATATAATAAAGTATATACATTTAAGGCAGCCCTAATGCTAAAATGAAGTCCCTGAAAACATGATTCTTTAAAGAGAATCTCAAGTTTAATTTCATTCATTATCATTAAGCCCACTTAAAATATTCTTCATGAAATATAGTATATTGAAAACCATACTTCTGGGATTTATCTCTCCCATGTCCCACCAAACCTGCTCTTCCTACAGCCTTCCTCTCCATAGTTAATCAAAGATAGAATTCAATGACTGGTCTGAGCAAGAAACTTTAAGTCATTTTGTATTCCTCTTATTGTTACACCCCACATGCAATTCATCTGCAAACACAGCTAGCTGTTTCTTCAAAAGTCCCTGAATCTTTCTAACCATCTCCTCTAAGAGCACTCTGACTGATGCCTCAGATTGCAACCCTATTTTTCACCTGGGTTACACATCTCACAGGGTTGCTCTCACCTATTTACCTGAAAGATGTAACTTGTCTCTCCTCCTCTCAAAATCTTCCAATGGTATCTAATTTCCCCATAATGACAATCAAAGCTCTTTCAATGGAACCTCTATGATACATCTTTCTTTTCTCTCTCTGACCTCACCTTAACTATTCCCCATTCATTCCCTCTACTCTAGGAATCCTGACCTCCTTCCTTTCTTTAATTAGTCAGGTATCCATGCTAAGGTCTTTACACTTGCTCTTCTGTTCCCTCCATCTGGAATACTACAAATCTTTACCAAATATGATCTTCTCAGTAAAGATTTTCCAATTATTCTCCATAGAACTCCTATTGCCCTACTTTTCTGACTTAATTTATTGCCATAGTTATTGTTGTCTAACATACTCCATCTTAATCTAAAATTACAATGGTATGTATTTTGTTTTAAAGGGTTTATAATTTTTCAATGAAATCATTATTGGTGACCACACCTTCCATTTTCTACCTAGCTCTGATATGTATTGTGGTAGGTGTGCCTGCCACAGCCAAAGAACACTCACTATGGTAGTGCAATTCTTCTCACATGCTCCTGAGTCCCACCTTGATCAGAACTAACTTTTTGCAGTTGTATTTTATTGTACATCAGTCATACTGGTTATCTATTTTCATATATTTATGATAAACTGTATTTTCTTCAATCTTTCCATCAAAGATCAAATTCCTATATTGCTCATCTTTACTTAACTGTATATTAAACTACTTTCTATGAGGATGTACATGGACATAGCTGAGATATTTTAGAATAAGTTATGTTGTATGGTATTAATTCTATAAGTGATAATATCTCAATAAGAATGTTTCATAGGAAGATCTGTTATTTTTGTTTTGTTTTTTGTCTCCCCTGTCAAAAATGTTTCCAGAAAGCAAAGAACACTGAGGAAAATTTATTGTGCTGAATGTTTAAAATACTTTTTAATTAAAAAAGAATATTTTTTATGACCTTAAAGTAAAGAGAGACAGGAGAGGAGACAACACGGACCTTGTCTCCAAGAGGTGTAGAAGGACCTTGAGCTCACCTCTTCGGACGAGCACAGCAAAATCACATCTAACTGCTGAACAACCATTGATAAAAAAGACTGGAAACTACCAAAAAAGATATTCTACATCCAAAGACATAAAGAAATGACAACAATATGGTAGGAGGGGGACACTTGTGATATAATCAAACCCCATACCATCTGGGTGGGCAACTCATAAACTGGAGGTTAATTATATCACAGAAGTTCTCCCACAGGAGTGAGAGTTCTGAGGCCCAAGTCAGGCTCCCAAGCCTAGTAGTTTGGCATTGGGAGGAGGAGCCCCCAGAGCATTTGGCTTTGAAGGACAGAGGGGCTTCATTGTAGGAGCTACATAGGACTGGGAAAAACAGAGACTCCACTCTTAGAGGGCATACAGAAGGTCTTGTGAGCACTGGGACCAGGGAAAAAGGAGTGATTTCATAGGTGCCTGCACAAGAACAACCTGCTGGTCTTGGAGGGTCTCCTCAGGAGGTGGGGGGCAGCTGTGGCTCACCCTGGAGACATAGACACTGGTGGCAGAGCTATCGGGGAGTACTCATCTACATGAACTCTCACTGTAGGCAGACATCTTGCTTGGGTCACTAGCACTAAGACCTGGCCCCACTCAAGAGGCTGTAGGTTCCAGTGCTGGGACACCTCAAGCCAAACAACCAACAGGGCAGAACACTGCCCCACCCATCAGTAGACAAGCTACTTAAAAACTTCCTGAGCAAACAGCCCCTCTAGACATTCCCCTTAGCATGACCCTGCCCACCAGAGGGCCTAGACCAAGCTCCACCTCCCAGTGGGCAGGCAATGGCCACTAATGCCAGGAAGCCTTTACAAGCCTCTAACAAGTCTCACCTACCAGGGGGCAGACACCAGAAGCAAGAAAACTATGATCCCATGTGGAACTGAGTCCACAAACATAGGTCAGAACCTATCGTGGGACCAGCTGGTCCCTGGCCCTTGGGTGACAAGAGGGGACTGTACTGTTGGGACACATAGGACATCCCCTACAGAGGGCCACTTCTCCAAGGTCGAGATATGTAACTGACCTACCACATTCATAAAAATACAAATAGAAATTTAGACAAAATGAGATGGCAAGGGAATATGTTCCAGATAGAAGAACAAGATAAAACCCCAGAAGAAGAAAAAGTGACACGGAGATTGGCAATCTACCTGAGAAAGAGTTCAGAGTAATGATCATAAATATGATTCAATAACTCGGGAGAAGAATGGATGCACAGAGCAAGAAGTTACAAGAAGTTTAACAAAGTGTTAGAAAAACAACAACCAAGAGTTGAAGAATACAATAACTGAAATGACAAATACACTAGAAGGAATCAATATCAGAATAAATGTGGCAGAAGAGGAATCAGTGAGCTGGAAGACAGAGTGGTGGAAATCACTACTGTGGAACAGAATAAAGAAAAAAGAATGAAAAGAAATGAGGACAGTTTAAGAGACCTCTGGGACAACATCAAATGCACTAACATTCACATTATACGGGTCCCAGAAGGAGAAGAGAGAGAGAAAGGGCCTGAGAAAATATTTCAAGACAGAAATAGCTGAAAACTTCCCTAACATGGGAAAGGAAATAGTCACCCAAATCCAGGAAACACAGAGTCCCATGCAGGGTTAAGCCAAGGAGGAACATGCCAAGACACATAGTAATCAAATTGACAAAAATTAAAGGTGAAGAGAAAATATTAAAAGCAACAAGAGAAAAGCAACAAATAATGTACAAGGGAATTCCCGTAAGGCTATTGGCTGATTTTTACAGCAGAAACTCTGCAGGCCAGAAGGAAGTGACACAATATATTTCAAGTGATGAAAGAGAAAAATCTGCAATCAAGAATACTTTACCTAGCAAGGCTCTTGTTCAGATTTGATGGAGAAATCAAAAGCTTTACAGAGAAGCAAAAGCTAAAAGAAAGAAGTCAGCAACACCAAACCAGCTTTACAACAAATGCTAAAGGAATAACTTTAGGCAGAAGAGAAAAGGCCACAACTAGAAACTATAAAATTACAAAATGCAAAAGCCCATCATTAAAGGCAAAAAACACAGTAAAGGTAGGAAATCATCAATAAAAAAACTAATAGGTAGGTTAAAAGACAAAAGTAATAAAATCATCTTTATCCACAATAAGAAGTTAAGGGATACATAAAACAATTAGATATAAAATATGATATCAAAACTAGTATTCATGAGAGGAGGAGAGTACAAATGCAAGATATTTAAAATGCATTTGAAATTAAGAGATCAGCAACCTAAAACAATTTTACACACACACACACACATATACATCCTTCTATACACATACACACACACACACACACACACACACACACACACACACACAAAGCATTCTATACCAAAAATCTCTTGGTAACCACAAACCAAAAATCTATAATAAATACACACACACAAAAGAAAAAGGAATCTCAACACAACACTGAAGATATTCATCAAATCACAATTGAGGAGGCAAGGAAAAATAAAGACCTACAAAAACAACTCCAAAACAGTTAACAAAATGGTAACAAGAACATACATATCTATAATTACCTTAAAAGTAAATGGACTAAATGCTTCAACCAAAAGACATAGACTGCCTGAACGGACACAAAAACAAGACTGGCATATTTGCTGTCTACAAGAAACCCACTTCAGATCTAGAGATACATACAGACTGAAAGTGAGGAAATGGAAAAAGGTAATCCATGCAAATGTCAATCAGAAGGAAGCTGCAGTAGCAATACTTATATTAGACAAAACCGACTTTAAAATAAAGACTGTTACAAGAAACAAAGAAAGACACTACATAATGATCAAGGGATCAATCCAAGAAGATATAACAATTGTAAATATATATGCACCCAACATTGGAGCACCTCCATATATAAGGCAAATGTTAACAGACATAAAAGAAGAAATTGACAATTACACAATAATAGTGGAAGAAATACCAAATATGAACAGACAAATTACCAGTACTGAAATTGAATCAGTAATTCAAAGTCACAAGAAACAAAAGTCCAGGATGAGACAGCTTCACAGGCAAATTATCCCAACATTTAGTGAAGAGTTAAAACCTATCCTTCTGAAACTATTCCAAAAATTGTACAGGGAGGAACACTTCTAAACTCATTCTATGAGGCTACTGTCACCCCAATACCAAAACCAGACAAAGATACCACAAGGAAAAGGAAACTACAGGCCAATATTACTGATGAATATAGACACAAAAATCCTCAACAGAATACTAGTAAACCAAATCCTACAATACATTAAAAATGTTCATACAACATGATAAAATGGGATTTATTCCAGGGATGCAAGTATTTTTCAACATCTGCAAATCAATCATTGTGATACACTACATGAACAAACTGAAGAATAAAAACCATATGATCATTTCAATAGACATAGGAAAAGATTTTGATAAAATTCAACATCTATTTATGATAAAAACTCCCCAGAACATGGGCGTAGGGACAAGACACCTCAACATGATAAAGACTATATATGACAAACCCACAACTAACCTCATACTCAAAGGTGAAAAGGTGAAAGTATTTCCTTTAAGATCAGGGACAAGACAATGTTGCCACCAGTTTTATTCAACATTTTAGAAGTTGTAGCCACAGCAACACAGAAGAAAAAGAAATAAAAGTAATCCAAATTGGAAAAGAAGAAGTAAAACCGTCACTGTTAACATATGACATGATACTATACATAGAAAATCCCAAAGATGCAAAAGACCTTTACTCCAAGAACTATAAGATGCTGATGATGAAACTGAAGATGACACAAACAGATGGAAAGATATACCACGATCTTGGATTGGAAGAATCAATATTGTTAAAATGACTAGACTACCCAAGGCAATCTACAGGTTCAATGCAATCCCTGTCAAATTACCAATGGCATTTTTCACAGAACTAAAACAAATAATTTAAAAATTTGTATGGAAATGCAAAAGACCCCAAATAGCCAAAGCAACTGTGAGAAAGAAAAACTGAGCTGCAGAAATTAGGCTCCCTGACTTCAGACTATACTACAAAGCAATAGTTATCAAAACAGTATGGTACTGACACAAAAACAGACACATAGATCAATGGAACAGGATAGAAATAAATCCACATACTATGGCTGATTAATCTACAACAAAAGAGGCAAGAATATACAGTGGAAAAGACAATCTTTTCAATAAGTGGTGCTGGGAAAACTGGACAGCTACATGTAAAAGATTGAAATTTCACTTTGCTGTACCCCTGAAAAATCTTCCTGCACTGTTGGTGGGAATGTAAATTGGTACAGCCACTATGGAGAACAGTATGGAGGTTCCTTAAAAAACTAAAACTAGAGCTGTGGTATGATCCGGCAATCCCACTCCTGGGCATATACCCAGAGAAAAATATCATTTGAAAGGATACATGCACCCCAGTATTCATTGCAGCATTGTTTACAATAGCCAAGACATGGAAGCAACCTAGATGTTCACTGACAGATGAATGGATAAAGAAGATGTGGTACATATATACAATGAAATATTACTCAGCCAGTAAAAAGAAGGAAATAATGCCATTTGCAGCAACATGGATGGACCTGGAGATTATCATACTAAGTGAGGAAAGTCAGACAGAGAAAGAAAAATATCATATGCTATCACTTATATGTGGAATCTAAAAAAAAAAAGTACAAATGAACTTATTTACAAAACAGAAACAGACTCACAGACTTAGAGAATTTATGGTTACCAGGGCAGAAGTGTGGGGTGGAGAGATAGATTGGGAGTTTGGGATTGACATGTACACACCGCTATATTTAAAATAGATAATCAACAAGGACCTACTGTATAGCATAAGGAACTCGGTTCAGTATTCTGTAATAACCTAAATGGGAAAAAAACTTGAAAAAAAAGATAAACACTTTTGGAAATAATTATTTGAAAGCCAGTCTTCCCCAGTGATTATTATTCAATGAAAGAATTTGTTGTCCAGGCTTCTGTCGGAATTTGAGTGAATGGAAAAATAATCTGAGAGATATGACAGGGCAGAATGGAGGGAGAACAACAGATCAGCTGATAGTCCCATGATTTGCTCAGGCAAGGGATATGCTTCCTATAGTTTAGGTGGGAAATTAGGAGATATGGTTAACTATATGGCCCCCTACCCAGAATGTGATCTATCAGATAAAGAAACTCCAACAAGAAATGCTGCAGAGTAGACCAAAGAGGTAGGTGCTGAGGAGGGTGTTAGTCAATGAACAAATTTCCTGTGTTGGGGAATCATGCAATGAGGACACTGAATCCTGTCCCAGAGAATCATGTGTGCTTTTCAGTAGAGAGCCCAGAGACTACTATAGCATCACCACCTAAACAAAAGGACTTTTGCTTGTATATTTGTGTGCATTTATGCTGTATGGACTAATTTGTGAACCCAGGACAATGTATGTTGTAGTACTAACTTCAGTACCTCAGAATGTGACTTTATTTGGAAATATGGTCACTGTAGGTGTAATTAGTTAAGAAGGGGTCATACTGGGGTAGAATGAGCCCTTAATCTAATCTGACTGGTGTCCTTATAAGAAGATGCAGAGACACAGGCAACAGGCCCTGTGAAGATAAAGGCAGAGATTGGAATCATGCATTTACAAGCCAAGGAATGACAAAGATCGCTGGTCAACACCAGAAACTAAGAGTCTTCTCCCTCAGAGCCCTCACGAGGAACCAACCCTGCAGACACCTTTACTTCAGACTTTTAGCCTCCAGCCTTATTTGTGAGAATAAATTTCTGTTGCTTTAAGCCACCTTGTTTGTGGTACTTTGTTACGGCAGCCTTAGGAAATCAACTTCTCCTTCCCCACTCCCAACACTGGAGTAGTTAGAGGCAGAAGACTGTGAAGGAAAAGGAGAAGTGAAAATAGGCATGACAGCCTCAAAGCCTCCAGGGAGAGTCTGGCAGGTACTGGGAGCAGAGGGAAGACTAGTGTTGGATTGTATGTGAAATTGAAGTTTTAAATTGAATTGATTGAACAAGATATTTCACACTCTATATCTTATATCCCTGTGTTTTCATTGCAAAACATCTAATGAGGTAACGTTCAAATAGTTTTAACGGACTGAAAAGGAAATTAGGCAGACATTTAGTGGCAGTTATTAGAGAAAACTAAAATTATTTTATATGTATAAATGTGTATGTTCAGGGTACTCATTTGTCACATAGACTAAACCAGGAATGACTGGATCGGAATGGGCATTTTCTATGATCGGCTCATTTAACATTGAAGCAGCGCTTAGCATTTGTGTAATTTTGCCCCAAAGACCTCTAAAAAATGTGAAAAATGAAAGAAAAACATCATAATTCATTAATAATTAATAAAATTTATATTATACATTTTGGAGATTTGGATTCTACAACATTCAGAAAAATTAAACGAAATTGTTTTATTTCTAAATTCTAGTCACATCATCTTTCTTTTCCCTTTTCATTTGTGATGTAAAAATTCTCCATTACTACTTTATTTCCTAAGCAAATAAACTGTGCTTATTCTATAAACTGTGCATATTCTATTAAGCAAAATTAAAACTCACCATTAATAGTTGAACTTAAGTTCCTCTAAAAGCAGCTCAGCAACTATTTATTGCTAATTAACTATGCTTCTCAAGCAATGTATCAAGTATTCAAACAACTGAATAGGCCTCTTGGAAGACTTTAATCTTTACAGAAGCAAAACACAACGTGGTTGTTTATCCAATTATATAAACTATATAGAGAAATGTAATATTTATATATATACAGGGTATGATATTAAAAGAATACAGAGTATAAATATTTATATAAGTTTTATATTTGCATACATACATGATACAGCATTACACTATATAGTATATATGCTATGATATTACATATAATATATATAATCTTTATATTATATTATATATAGTAGATGTATGAATTATAGATAGTATGTTAAGTGCTTTCATACTATCTAAATAAATATAAATAATACAGTATAAAGTATTTTAACCATAGGAGGGAACATATAATTCCTGCAATTATAAATGTTACTAATTTGTGACCCCTAATTAATAACACCACTTTCAACTCCAAGTATTTAACCAACTAAGAAATGTACTCTGGAGTCATTTAAGAAATAAAATATCAGTTTTGTTTTGTTTTGTTTTCTCATGAAGATGAATTAGAGAATGAAATCAAAATTCCATTCCCTAAGCCCAATCCACATCTAAACTTCAAGATCTTCTGGTCTGTCAAGCTGAAATTTTGTGAGAGAACTATCTCACATCCCATCCAATTCAGAGGAAATCAAGAAATAAAATCCACTTACGAGAAATAGCCTTTGAAACTTTACACCTATGTAACAGAGAATCATGAAAGAATAAATATACCACCATTCCTTGTTGTAATCATATACAACCTTCTAGACTGGGGCATTCATCAACATCATTTAAGATTTAACCACTGAATTCCTGTCTTTCAGATGTCACATTCAGGCAGCAAGCATCCTTAATCCCAATAAGAATGCCTGAGATGCACTGTGGTACTCAATAAGTACTGGTTGGGGATTATGCCACAAGTATAAAGAAAAGTAGAGGGACACTTGGAAAGGCCAGATTTGAGTTTGCACTGCTGACCTCCTACAATGGCCATCAGGAGCCCCCAAATCAGCAACTAAATAAGATTCTCACCATTGTCAAGCCAGCCAAGAACAATACATTGATGTATAAGTAGAACTTTGATAACTGAAGATGACTATGTAAGGCTAATTCAAGTAGAGGACTAGCATGAACAAACGTATCTGAGCAGGGAAACCTGGTACTGACAGTACAGTAGAGTTTAGGAAATAATGGGAGATAAGTTTAAGAAAATAGGATAAATTGCTTTCTAGAATGATTTGAATAAGAGGCGAGAAAGGTTAATTTGTAAATAATTTCATTTGCATATTAAAATGGGTAAGATATAATTCAATAATTTATTAATTAATCATTTAATTATTCTATTATTAATAGTAATCTCATTATTTAATTATTTCTTCTAGGTATTGTAATTTAGTTTAATTTTTCCACTGTTTAGAAAGAGAAATAATAGTATTTGAGATTATTTTCAACCAATATCACCTCTTTTAACTCAAACCTTCTTAAAGATCTCTTCTTTATCACCAAAGAGAAGGTGAGAATTACATTGCTCAGGTGCCATTTCCCACAGGTTCAGGTTAGAGTTTGCCAATGAAAGACACTGATGCAAGATTAGGAAGGTCACAAAAGGAGGACAAGTCATTATTTTTCAGAGGTAGTTTTGAGCAAACACATCAGCTTCCTGGCCAGCTGTTAAGATCCACACATTCCTCCAGAGATTATGGAATTGTAGTGACTCCCCAGTGAGTTGCTGGGGACTACCTGCTCTATCCCCTAGTTGAGATAGTAGTGATGAAATCTCTGAACTTTAATCTCTTCCAATATCTTTGTAAATCCCAGAGTCCTACTGAATTCTATTCTTGACCAAAACCTGACAGATAGTATATTTAGAAAGTGGACAAGAACTAAGATAACCTGATAATTATTAAGGTGATGCTTTAGGATTATGCATAACTCTGAACAAAATAACAAAAATATTTAGTATATTATAAACCATATAAACTATTTTCTCTTTGATATGTTCAATGAAAATATCATTCCAAACTTTTCCAAGTATGAAAACTTGAAACTACAATCTCTATGTTCCTTAATAACATTCAATTCTTGAAAACTCAAACTTTACAGAGTTGGCATTTCTGTTAAATCTCTGCTAAATTAACTTATCATTAAATATTGTTAAAAATCATATGTAAAAGAATGTATAAACTTATAACATGTATAAACTTAATGTATAAACTTAGTGTAATGAACATATGAAAAAATGATGATTAAAGTAATATATCTTCAAAGGTTTCCTTAACATCTTCTGGTGGATCAAATAATATCTTAGTTCTTACCCTTGCCTGATGAGCACACATCTTAGTTCATGATAATGAACTTATATTATGTAAAACATCTTCAACATGTTCTACAACAATTATTAGTGATTTCATACTTAAACAGTACATGTTCTGTCGACTTATAAATTTGCCTAAAATTAAATAATGGGTCCTCCTGTGCAAGTGTGCAACTGATTCTTAGAACATACATTGGGAACATTAAGTACATTAAATATTTTTGAACTTGGTTATCCTTTGGAGTTGAGACCAGCTCACATAATTCACCTCGTACAAAGAGTCACCTCTTTCTCCCTCCCTTTTTCCCTCCCCTTCTCCTTCTTTCCCCTTCTCTTCCTCTTTCTTCTTCTCTTTCTTCTGTTCTTCTCTTTTTCCCTCTCTCTCCTCTCTCCCTCTCTCTGTCTCTGTCTCTGTCTCTCTGTCAACACATTAACTGACTACTTGGGATAGGTTTATTATTACCCATTATGGAAATGTGGAATGATCTCTGTCCGCATTTAACAAAAGTATTGTTTACTATCTGGCTCTGGTTCCAAATAGCATGCATGTACATATAAGCAGAAGTTTGCTTGTATTTACTTACATAAATATACAGCATATGGTCTGTATTTAATGGTTCATTCTTTATCAAAGTAAAATATTACCAATAGCAAACATATGAAAGTTTGTTTTACTTTCTCTAGTAAAGCAGTCTACATTTATTCTCCTCAGCTCTACCTCCTAGGAAATGTAGAACTTCAGCTCTTGAATTAAGTTACTGAGTATTTAACATAGTAACATGGCAATGATTAATGCTCAGAATGAAAGGATACATTTATAACCATCAGTTCTTCAACTGTTCTTTAAATGCTTTTATATTTCTTTATTGAGATTGAGGAGTACAGAAATATTTTGTCCTATAAATGAGAGAGTTCTGCTCACGGAAACTAAACTGTGTTTTAAAGTGTAAATATGACCATGTCACTTCTTGTCTTCATTGGCTCTCTATCTTTCAGGATGAAGTTAAAACATCTAAATAAAGGCTCTGACCTGGCTGCTTTATCTTCTTCTGTTGCCCCTTTACTCTTTTCAATAAACCATATATCAATATACAGGGCTGTCTTCTTAGTTGAAAACAGTAGAATCCATTCAAATTGCTTTAAACAGAAAATAAAGTTATTTTTAAAAAGCCCCTAACTATACACAAATGGTGCTAGAAAAACAAAGTATGGAAAAAGTGAACCACAATACTTCTCTCTTACCATTTAAAAACAAAACAAACAAACAGAAAACAGCTCAAAATAGATCAGAGATCTAAATAAAACTCTAAAACTTATTGAAGAAAATACAAGAGAAAATCTTTGTAACCTTGATAAAGGCCAGATGTCTTAAATAGAACACAGAAGTACAAGCAGTGAAAGAAAAAGACTGATAAATTTGACAGTCAAAATAGTAAATGTCTACTCTTCCAAGTCAGTGATACAAAATTTGAAAGGCAAGAGACAGACTGGAAGAAAATATTTTGTATCTAAAATATATAAATAATCCTTTGAATTCAATTATAATATAAGCAACTTGAATTTTTAAAAAAAATGTGCCAAGTTTTAAGTAGCACTTCATACATATATAATATCTATAAATATATAAAATATATATTTATATATATATATAATGCAGAAGCACATGGGAAGATGCTCAACATCATTAATCATTAGAAAAATTCAAACCATAGCCATAAAGATATACCATTACATACCCATTAAAATGGCCAAAATGAAGTTTATTAATACCAAGTATTATTGAGAATGTGGAGCAACTAGACCTCTTATTCACTGTTAGTGGGAAAATAAAATGGTACCCTTAATTGAGGAAAACTGTTTGGCAGTTTCTTATGAACTTAAAAACAACTTAAAAACTTACACTAACAACCAGAGACTCCCAGATATTTACCTAAGAGACATAAAAACTTATGTCCACACAAAGCTTATATACCATACAATGGAGTATCTCTGCTTTAGATATGGCTGTCAGAGAAGGTCTCTATAAAGATACTTTTAACCTGAAGCTTGACTGGCAGGACAAAGCAACTCTGCAAAAGTTGAGAAAAAGCACTGGACTCTAGAGGAGAAGCTAGAAGAAAATTCTAAGATGGAAACAAGCTTGGCCAGAAAGAAGGTCAATATTTCTAGAGAAAAAGAAGCTGAGATGATTATGGCAGGTGGTGAAGGTTTAAAGAAACAAAGAAGTCATATCAAAAAGACCTCAGAGCCTGATAAGGAATTAAAAATCAATTAATAATATTTCTAACAACAACATAACAAATATTAGAAACAACATTATAATGATGCCATAAACACCCAAATTGTGTGTTTTAATTCTAATTCTTTGTGTACATAATGTAGAACTTCCATGTAACTCAAAAGAGAATAATGTTACTATCAGTATCGACAGAAATAGTTTATTCTCTATATAATTAATTGCTTGACCTAATGTCACAGTATATTTTGCTTTATATTTGGGGCATATTTTTTTTCATATTTTTCCCTTCCTGGAGTTTTAATAGTTTCTTTTTTCCTCATCAACCTAAGGATAATGCACCTTTACCATATTCTGATCGTCTAATGCCTAGAACCTCCCTTTTTGTCAAAGCCCTCTCATTGTTGCTTCATTCACATGGGTACTGCAGAGTTTTGCTCCTATGAACCCATGGATTACAGCATCTTTTATATATTTCTCTTTTTTTTTTGTAATTTCCCCCCTATTTTGCTATAATTCACTTTCAATTAACTTTCTGCTAAAGTATATGAGAACAGTACATAAAGTATATAAACTAGACCAGATATTATAAAACTCCTAGAGGAAAGCATAGGCAAAGCATAGGCAGAACACTCTTTGACATAAATCATAGCAGTATTTTTTTGGATCCTCTCCTAGGATAATGGAAATAAAAGCAAAAATAAACAAATGGGACCTAATAAGACTGAAAAGCTTTTGCACAGCAAGGGAAATCATAAACAGAATGAGAAGACAATCCATGGAATGGGAGAAAATATTTGCAAGCCATGTGACCAACTAGAGCTTAATTTCCAAAATACACAAATAGTGCATACAACTCAGTAAAACAGAAACAAAAAACCCAATCAAATAATGGGCAGAAAACCTAAATAGACATTTCTCCAAAGACATACAGTTGGCCCATAAGCGCATGAAAAGATGCTCAACATTGCTGATTATTAGAGAAATGCAAATCAAAACTACAATGAGGTATCAATTCACACTGGTCAGAATGGCCATCATCAAAAAATCTTCAAAAAATACATGCTGTGGAGAGGGTGTGGAAAAAAGGGAACCCTCTTACACTGTTGGCGGGAATGTAAATTGGTGTAGACACTATAGAGAACAGTATGAAGGTTCCTTGAAAAACTAAAAATAGAGTTGCTATATGATCCAACAATCCCACTCTTGGGCATATATCCAGAGAAAATCATAATTCAAAAATATTCATGCACCCCAATGTGTTCATTGCAGCACTATTTACAATAGACAAGACATGGAAGCAATCTCAGTGTCCATAGACAGATGAATGGATAAAGAATATGTGAGATATATATATATATATATATCCATATATATATACACATACACACACACACACACACACACACACACACACACAAGAATATCACTCTGCCATAAAAGAGAATGAAATAATTCTATTTGCAGCAACATGGCTGGACCTAGATATCTTCATGCTAAGTGAAGTAAACCAAAGACAAATATCATGATATGGCCTATATGTGCAATCTAAAAAAAAAAAAAAGATACAAATGAACTTATACGCAAAATAGAAATAGACCCACAGACATAACAAATTTATGGTTACCAAAGGGTAAAGGGGAGAGGGGAGGGAGAAATTAGGAGTTTGGGATTAACATAGATATACTACCATACATAAAATAGAAACAACTACTTCTGAATGTTACATTACTTTAAAGGCCTACATCTGAACTCAACTTTTCAAAATAAATCCCAATTAACAAACGTTATTCTGTATTCAAACTATGACAAGTGAATACATTTGTTTCTAGAAATGATAAAAAATGAGACAAAGCATTTTGTAAAATATAATTCTGAATAAGTCAGTAAAAAATAAACACACGTTGAGATTCTACCTCCTTACAAGGAAGGCTACTTCAGATTCTCAGTCTTGGTAACAAGGTTAAAGCATACATATTAGCAATTATGGTTAGAAGTTGTCAGTTAAAATCTCAAGGGGTCAAGTGCAAACACTTGTTAATTTGGGGAAACTGAATCAAATGACTCAAGTCCTATTGGTGATGAAAGATGCAAACGTGAAGTGGTTCCTCCCAGAAGCATGGCTGCTGGGCCTGGTGCCATCCACAAGCACCAGTGCTGTGCCTTCAAGCGTTCATTCCTTCTGCTCTGGCTGAAGCCTCTGCCCTTGGGTAGTCCAACAGTAGAAGAGTTATTTTTCATTTCTTGATTTCTCAAGGATAATTTTTCAGGAATTATTTTGACTTTTAATGTGTTGTTTTGTGAAGAGTTAGCTTAAAATTTTTGGAATTCTTGGCTAAATAATTATTCATTCCTGACTATATTGACAAATGTCATAAATCCACTTGAAGGTTTTTAATAATTTTCTGTTATTTACTTCAGAATTACTAACAACTAGTACAATTTTGTTTTGAAATATTACCAGCTCAAATGTGAAAAAATTTAAAATTTCAACTGAAATTTTAAAATGTTCTCTCTAGATCCTGTAGTGCAATATTACAAATGATCATGGGGGCCAATATCACACTGAAAGTTAAAGTTCAGGTGTTATCATTATTAATTTTTTTTCTTCATTGGGAAAGTACACATATGTGCATGCACACACATGTTTACACTTTCAAAAATTAATCTAACATGATAAGAGAAGTTTCAGAATCCACTAACTTTAAAAAATGAAATCAAACCAAAAAGGATAACAAGTACAATAACATCAGCAGGATAGATTTGTATGTGTCTAGCCCATTAGCAACCAAAACATCTTGCATTTTGAAGATGTATTGTTTTATGAAAATACGTATGAGTGAAGCCAATGACTTCACTGATATGTACCTTGATAAAAGTAATTACTTTCATATATAAAAGATTTAAAGTAATGGAAGAGAAAAATAATTTTCTAGCTGCCTTTTTTTGTAAAATCCACATAGACCTAGATCGATTAAACAATATCTTTCTATACTCAAGCCTGTTTATGCTGAGAAAAACTTCAATCTTTTAAGTAAATTCAGTAGTTTTCTTAAAATATTTTTTTACAAAGATATTCCCATATTATTGTGAAACTGCTTGGAATGATGGTATAGAATGATAAAATTTACAGCAGTTTGAGGTAAGAAGAGTAATACATTTAAGTGCAAAAGTGGGAAAAATTGCATGGACAGAAAAGCATAAGTGACATTTCAAATCTAAACATGGCATTTTTCTAGAGACCATAAATCATTCATTTTATTTTGAAGTTTTAATATAGGAAGCTGGCTAGCACACACACAGATGACTTCATACTAGATTTTCTTTTTCTAGCTGCAGTAGTTATTTCAAAGAATTACACCTTCGAACTAATTCAAAAATTATGCTTATTATTCATTTTGAAATCTTTATAAACTGATATATTAAAACAAGAAACATATAAACTTAGGGAAATTTATCACATGCATGTTTACATGCTTATTCTTCTCTTGTACAGCATCTATACCTAGTTACCAATGTCTAATGGATCTTTTCCTAGTCAATATACCAAAATGAACTCACCTAACCAAGAATTTTAGGATTATGATGTTTTCCACACACAAAATTGAAAGGTATTCTGTCTTCTCTTAAAATCTCAATCATTTAAATATGTTTCAATAATGTAATATTTTAAACTGTGACTATATCATAAATTTTATAAAGGAAGCATATAGTCTAATTAGCTCAAATGAAGTTTACAAATATATATAAATATTGTAAAGCTCTTATAGACATTTAAAATGTAGAAGCATATTTTTAAAAATATACTTGACATATAACACTGTAAATTTCATGTGTACAGTATGTTGATTTAGTACACATATATTGTAATATGATTGCCATTGTAGTTATTGTATCACAATACAATATCTATCCCCTCTATTGCATCACACTATTATCGTTTCTTTTTGAGGTTGGAATAATTAAGATCTAATCTCTTAGCAAATTTGATGATTATAATATTATATTGTTGTTTATATTCACTATACTGTGCATGAGATCTCTAGGACTTACTAGAACTAGTTTATACCCTGAAGCAACATTTCTTTTATTCCCCCACCTCCCAGCTCATGGTAACCATCTTACTCTCTGTTTTAATGGGCTGGCTTTTTAGATCCCACATATAAGTGATATCACCCAGTATTTGTCTTTCTTTGTCTGACTTATCTCACTTAGCATAAGGCCCTCAAGGTCTATCCATGTAGTTGCAAATAGCAGAATTTCCTTCTTTCCAATGGCTAATAATGGTCCATTGTATACATATATCAACCTTCTTTATCCATTCATCTGTTGATGAGCACTTAGGTTGTTTCCATATCTTGGCGATTATGGATAATGCTGCAATAAACATGGCAGTGCACATATGTCTTCAATATCCTGTTTTCATTTTCTTTGGGTATATACCAGATGTGGAATTGCTGGATCACATGTCAAGAAGACAAGAGATAACGTTTGTACAGTTAGTTGGAATGTAAATTGGCTCAGCCACTATGGAAACAATGTGGAGTTCCCTCAAAAAATTAAAATTAGATCTACTATATGTTCCAGCTATTCCTCATCTAGGTATATACCCCCAAATTAAAAATAGAACCACACTTAAAATTTTTCTCTCTAATGATCTATTTTCTCACTTCATATGTCATTCTTTTGGTAGTATATCGTTCTTTTCCCTTTCATCTGCATGATAAATTCTATTATAGGTTTTAGTTCAAAGTCTCATTTATTTTAGAATAACAATCCAGTTAGAATTGCAAAATCAATATATCAATTTAGAGCATGAATACTGAGACTGTGCTCCTTTATCTTTCTTTTAAATACTCAACAGTCACCTACTATTCCAAACATTCCTAATGACCTGGTTATGATAACATTTGATTAATATTGTCTGTAGTGACCGCAGTCAGATGACATGGTTTATATGCTTCTTATCTCACAACCTCACCTTTGGAATACCCAGGCCTAGTGCAAAGGGCTCATCTCCCTGGACAAAGAACTGAGCAGTGAGAGCAGGTAGGCAAAAGGCTCAGTTATAATCCTTTTGGGTACTATTGATATGATTCTGAAAGGGTACTGTCTTCCTTCTGTTGTCACAAGAACTGAAGATCATATAAACCTTCAAATTCTAAGATTTATCCGTAAATAGAGCCAATATATAAGATAGTGAAGTTGTGAGATGAACAGTGTTCATATTCCATT
Source organism: Tursiops truncatus (assembly GCF_011762595.2). NCBI lineage: Eukaryota > Metazoa > Chordata > Mammalia > Artiodactyla > Delphinidae > Tursiops > Tursiops truncatus. Next base: position 10,685,541 of record NC_047034.1, on the reverse strand, counting down.
GTTTAAGTCTCTGCAAGAGTGATGTCTGAATTCAGCTCGCTGGAATTATCAATACAGGATTGAAAATATAGTAGAGTATTTCAGAGCACAGACTCTGGAATAGTCACCTAGTACTGGATTATAATTTGTTAATTAAAATCTGTGTGAATATTGACAAATTAATGTAAGTTGTTGAGTGTCATGTATTCCTAATCTACAAAGAGAAAATAATAAGGTTAATAGGATTGTTGTAGAGATTAAACATGTTGGTATATGTAAAGTACTTAGAATACTGCTTAGTATACATAAGGACACAGTGATTGTTAGGTATTACATGAGACAATAAGGCTTGTTTGAATAGGGTTTTTCCTACACTTCAACAAAAAAGGGCTTTGTATAATAACAACAGACACATGCACACATAGGATTATTTATCTGGAAAGAAGACGTTTCCTGCATTTTGCAGAAGAACTTCAATATATACCCATGATGATTTTAACTTTTGTGTTTCCATTTACCTTTAACTAACTGTTCACTCAGGTGCATTTACCCTCAGAAATTATGTTCATTTTTGAATGTATAAGGAAACTCTTCTTCTGTTTTGGATAGAACTATATCCTGTAAGGTAATCCCCTCCATAACCATAAAGCAGTCATATGTCCAACCCATATGAGAGAAATATTCAACAATGTGTCTTAGTTTTTAAAGACTATGTTATGACTGATGATCTAACTATTGGTGTATCATTAGTAGAGACACACTAATTGCTTTTTTCTCTTCCCACAATTTTTTTTGGGTCCTGTGTGTTACCAAGAACACCTCATGCCACACTTACAGTAGTCCCCCCTTATCAGCGATTTGCTTTCCATGGTTTCAGTTACCTGTGGTCAACTGCAGTCCAAAAATATTAAATAAAAAATTCTAGAAACAAGCAATTTCTAATTTTAAACAAATTTTGTGCTGTTCTGTGTGATGAAAAATCTCATGTTGTTCTCCTCTGTCCCACTCTGAACATAAATAATATCTTTTTCCAGGGTATCCCACCTCTTGGTTATCAGATCATCTATCAAGGTATCACTGTGCTTATGTTCAAGTAGCCTTTATTTTACTTAATAATAGCCCCAACGTGCAAGAGTATTGATGCTGGCAATTCGGATACGACACAAAGTAGTGGTAAAGTGCTTCCTTCAAGTGAAAAGGTGAAAGTTCTCAAATTAATAAGGATAGAAAAACATTGTATGCTGAGGTTGCTAAGATCTACCATTAAGTACTAATCTTCTACCCTTGAAATTGTGAAGAAGAAAAAAGAAATTTGTGCTAGTTTTGCTGTTGACCTGAAACTGCAAAAGTTATGGCTAAAGGGGGTGTTAAGGGCTTAGTTAAGATGGAAAAGGCATTCAACTTGTACAATGAGATATTTTGAGAGGAGGAGGAGAGAGAGAGAGACCACATTCACATAACTTTCATTACAGTATATTGTTATAATTGTTCTATTTTATTACTAGTTGTTAATCTCTTACTGTGACTAATTTATAAATTAAACTTTAACATAGGTATAGGAAAAAACATGGTATATGTAGGGTTCAGTATTATCAGTAGTTTCAGGCAACGACTGAGGGTCTTGGAACGTATCCACCTCCGATCAAGGGGGAATACTGTATTTTTCTGTGAAAGCTTCTTTCAGAATAAGCATTTGGTGATATTATCTGGTCATTCTCTCCTGTCCTCCTCACATAATTGAATACTTTTTTCATTGGGTACGTACACATCTCCAACTAGAGATATTCCAGTCAAAATTAAATTGACTTCTTTCTTATACAGAATATTATTTTACTGTTTTCCAAAATCTTGTTCTCCACAACAGTTCTAATTTTTCACCACTCATGTTTTTCCCCTGGGTACCTGTGTTTCCCCAAGTATACTACTGACTGGAAATTCTTGTGTCTTTCTAGAACATGGGATTTTGCCTCTTTACAAGAAGATGGCCACATAAAAGAATAACGTCACTTTACTGTTTTATAGGTCCTTTCTTCTTGGCTATCATTCTACTTACTACTTTTTTGTATCACCAATTATGATGTGTCAGTCTCTATAGAATTGGTTGCCCTACACATTTTTTTCTTTGAGAATTAAAAAAAATCTTTTAGAAAATTTAGTAATGGACACAAGCCAAAGTTCCTTTTCAAGCTTGTACAAGGCAAGAATCTTCTAAGCTTGTTCAAAAATTTAATATTATTGGGTCATTATATAGACAAAGAAAATGTTTAAATATTCTTTTCCATTATGGCTTATTACAGGATAGTGAATATAGTTCCCTGTGCTATTCAGTAGGACTTTGTCATTTATCTATTTTATATATAGTAGTTTACATCTGTTAATCCCAAACTCCTAATTTATCCCTCCCCACCCCCTTTCCCCTTTGGCAACCATAAGTTTGTTTTCTATGTCTGTGACTCTGTTTCATATGAAAAAGAATATATATATATATATATATATATATAAATATATATATATATAAAAAACAAAATCGCTTTGCTGTATACCAGAAACTAACACAACACTGTAAATCAACTATAATTTAAAAAAAAATCACACTGAATATTCTTTATTATATTGTGTATGAGACAAAATATATGTATTGATAAAGATGATTAGGCTCATGAATGATAGTCAACTTTTTTGGTACAAACTAGTTTTCTAAAAGAACAAGAAAAATCACTTGATAATGCTAGTAGGAATTAGTTTCTCTCCAAAACAAAGTTGTAAATGACATGACAAGAAAATACCTTTCTCAGGTCAGGTTTTTGTAATTTTTTTTTTTACAACTGTATTTTCTCCAATACAGTTAAAAAGCTTTCATCTTTTCTGAAATGTTCTTTCTTAAATTGGGAGAGTAAGTGTCTTTTAGTAAGCACATAAGTGGAACTAGTTTGTGCACTAAAACAAAGGTATGCCCGACAGGCAACACAGTAACTGTACACTCAGCTACTACACCATTAAATGAGAGCTACTGTTTATTATTGTTTTCTCTCTTCTCTTATCCCATGACATCAGATCACTTGCTTTGTCTGCTCTAAGATTCACTATAAGAAACTATTAAGTTGTATCCTTCTACTTAACTTTCCTAACATTTCTTTATAGGCCAATTTTTACAGGTGAGAATAATTAGTAATTGCCAGACTCTAATCAGCAATTAGCTCCAATTAACACTTCCCAGCTGCTCAGGCAGGCCTGTGCTGACTTCCTTCAGCTGCTTTAAACACTGAGGTTTCATTATAACACAGGCTAAAAATTTAAGAATCATTCATATTTCATCATTCTGATGGACAAACTTTTTGATTGCCTCCTGTTATTAAAGAAAATCACTTATCTTGTGGGGTCTCTAATACTTGCAGCTGTAGGGACATCAGTAGCCTGGTGGCAAAATGAGACTATGCAATATACAAGAAGTTTGTGCAGATAAACTATTAGGAATGAAACTTAAGGCAAATGTCACACATTCACAATTTAGTCTAGAAACCTGGAAGCAGTGCAGGCTATAATTAAGTTTCTTGTTAAAGTATTCAAAAGTGCATAAACATGAAAACACACAAATTCACAAGGCATACTGTATAATCAAAATAATGATTAAAGAAATACAATAAAAATGTAAGTAGCAATAATGTGTTATATACATTGACAAACAGGCAGGTCTTGTATACATTTTGTTAGATTTATACCAAAGTATTTCCCTAGTATTGGGGTGCTAATGTAAATGGTATTGTGTTTTTAATTCCAAATCCCACTTGTTTATTGCTGGTCTATAGGAAAGAAATTGACTTTTGTATATTAGCATCTCATTATATAATGCATGCCCTATACATTTGTCCAAGAGTATAAAATGTATGCATTGGCCAAAAAGTTCGTTCGGGTTTTCAATACTATGTTCTTTGTGTGATTGTGATGTGTCCATGTAAGTTCATCAACTGTAACAAATGTACCATTCTGATGGGGACATTGTGGAGGTTATGCATACACTAGGACAGGGGGTATGATAGATATCTTCCTCTCAATTTTGCTGTGAACCTAAAACTGCTGTAAAAAAAATAAAGTCTATTAAAATATTTAATGGTATGTGATAAACTTAAAAATTAAGTGAAAATTATTTTTAAAATGTAATTCAGTATACTCTTTCTACATCCCTGTAAACATATATATTTATTAGAGAGAGAAAGAGAAGCTGAAACACAATTGCTGAGTGGTAGAATTATAGATAGTTTAAATGTACCCTCAGTATATTTATTTTTTTAAGTATTTACTTTTAAAATCAGGAAAAGTTAATTATCACAGAACTCCAGTCCTATAAAAACTAAGCTTGAGTGTGATCCTTACAGCTAGGAGGAGGGGGCTCCAACAGCTGGGAAAAGGGGGCTAGAACTCTTGAGTCTTTGTTTAGGCAAAACCAGAATGAGCTCCAAAGCCATGCTTCTCCCACTAAAACTACACATCTTTTATTATTTTCTGTTATTTCATTGTGTTAAAATTATAATATGCACAAATAAAACCAAAATTCTTGAAAAGTGTTTATATTTGAAAAAGAACGTTTCATGGAATCTGGTCTCCCTACCCATAATTCCCATTATCTAGTGTTAAATACATTCAATTCTAATAGCTCTCTTTTTCTAGTAGGTATATTCATATTTTTAAATATTATAGCTCTACATGTAGGCATTTTTTTTTTAGTTTTGAAGGAAAATGCTGTTGAATCAATAAAAATTATACATGAATGTTTTTTTAGTAATTCTAGGTCATTGAATCTCCAGGTCAAACCAGGACTGCCTAACTGATGACTTCTTTCTATGTATGTAATAGACACTATCACAGATGAAGCAAAATTGGCCATTTTCCATTATGTGCTGATGAAATTATTCTTGCCCTAGTACACTACCACTGTGGTTAGAAACTGTGGTTCCCAAATCAGCAGTATTAGGCTCACTTGGGAACTTAACAGAAAAGCAAATTCTCACCTTTACCGCACACCTATTGGTGGTGGGACCACCATTCTCTATTTTTCCAAGCCATCTACATGATGCTGATTCAAGTAAAAGTTGAGAACCACTGCACTGCCATATCAGTTAAGATATGAGCTCAGCAGCGCTAACAGAGAGACACAAAATAATAATGGATCAAACAAGAGGGAGTTTATGTCTTTCTTCTGTAGCAGTCTGAGTAGGTATTAGTGTGCTGATTTTGCTCAGCTGGTCTCAATATGTTATTTTCATCTAACTGCACCAGATACTGCTCCAGTTCCCAGGATCCTCTCTGTATTCTGTACAGCAGGAATGGAGAGTTTTCTCCTCCTTTTAAAGGTGGAAGTTGCACACATCACTTTTGTTCAGTCTCAGTGACTAGAAATTAATCACATACCTACATCTAGAATCTGAAGTTTAGGTCTCCAGTCAAACTAGAGCTAATCAAGTGTTTATCTAAATTTTCTGTTTTTATGAAGAATAAAAACAATAATTCTGGTGGCAATTAACACCTTCTGCCATAAGTATCTATCAATAATAAATTGTTAAACTCCTTTCAGAATTGTACATGTCATAAATGTCTTCAAATCATTTTACCTTGTATGATTACCTTAGTTGTCCAGGACCCCTCTTTTCCCTGCCTCACTCTGATTTGGGTTGGTCTCTAGATTTTCTGCACAAATGTCATCCTTGAGATTTTCTTTACATATTTAGTAAATTCCTCTGTTTCCTGAATTCTATGTTTTCATTCTTGCTTTACTCATTGATGATGTATATTTTGATAAAGCATCTGGGACTATACTCACTGATTTTTTTCTTTCCAAAAGTTTTTCTCCTCCATGTGTATTTTCTTAATCATTCAGAACAAGTATTCGTAAAGTTATGCAAGATTTGGGTCAATTATTGTATGAGTCCAATCTTAATCTAAACTATAATATTTTGATTGCATTCCTCACATATAGGAGAGTAATGACATAGCCTCTTGAATGAAATAAAGGCATACCTAGAATTTTAAAAAATCAATCTTATGATTAGAAATCTGGATAGAGAATATTTGTTCAAATTAAAAAAATATATGGTTAAGTATGAACTGTTAATCCCTAAAATTATAGAATTTATCACAAATTCAAAACATTAAATACAAACTAATCAATTATATTTACAAAAATATATATTTATAGTTCTAATGTTAATCAACAAAATGAGATTTTGGTTGTGTAGGACAAGTCCAGTTTAGCTACACTAAAATCTCAAAGAAGGCACAATTGTCAATAATAAATAGAACACAAAATGTGTAATTGTAATGCAGCAGGATATTCCCTATGAGATAATAAAAGAATTTCATGTATCGATATGACCCCTCTCATTTTTCTCAGGTCAGTGATTTCAAAAGGTAGTTACTGCCAGTTTCATACTTTTTTGACCTAAAGGATTACAAGTCTGTGCAGGATTCATTCATCATAAAAATCCAGCTGTGTCTGAAAAACAAGGGAGATATTAGGTAGCTATATGTGCTCACATGTGTTCATAATGTCATTAAAACCTTGGCACTAGTTCTTTGCTTGTTGAATTGAAAACTAAAGCAAAAGCAACCTTGAACTTAGGAAGAGGTTCATATTATCTCTTTAATCATTTCCCTTAGTTTGCTACCTTAGTCTTAAAGTGTACTAATATTTTATAATTGGCTTTGTATTCTTTAAAATGTCCCACAGATCGTTTATGCATTTATGAACAAAGTCAATAATTTTGATAAATTCCTTGACTGTCTCATATATTTAACTTGACCAATAATTTTTAAAGCACAAACTGTTGAGTAGAGATACAATGAAAAGTGAGTATAATAATACAATAATTTAACCTAAATATCTATTGTAATTTTTTTTTACCTTTCACACTAAGTGACCCATATTCAGAACACAAATTTAAAATCTTAAGCCACTAGTAAAAAGAATCCCTAGACATTGGAATCAGAGTCAAGAGTTGCAATTCCAAACTAGTTAGCAAGTTTGGATGTTACTATAAACAAGATTAAGTTTTTCCATTGTAAAATGAGGAGTATAATAATATTTGAGATTCAGCAATACTGCTTAGCATGATAAAGATGCTCAGTACATCATAAATGTAATAATTATTCCATCCATACATTTCTAATTCTTTATCAATATGTACTTAGATAGTACAATCACAAACAATTTAAGAGAGGTCATACGCCAATATCAGGCAGAGTCAATCTGTTCTCTCTTAAGCAAACATGATCTAGAGTTCACACTCTAGCATCATTTGGACCAGACTGTGCGATATTTATTAATTTAGTAATTTTTCCTGAAAATAACAATAATTTTTATAATAGTATAATTATATATTGTTTTGCTTGATTTTTCTTAACATATTTATTCTCGATTTCTGCTAATTGGGAGTAAAATATTCTTTTACATTTGAAAACTTTAATAACCCTCTTTTAGTAATTGATAGATCAAGCACACAGATCATTTATAAAGATAAAGTTGACCTGCACAATCGATCAATTTAACCTAATTGACATTTATAAAATCTTTATCCAACAACAGAGAAAACATATTCCTCTCAAGCTCCCTCACTGAACATTCACCAAGAAAAGACCATATTCTGAGTGATAAAACATACCTAAACAAATGTAAAAGAATAGAAACCATACAAAGTATGTTGCCAGGTCACAATGGAATTAATCAAGAATTTAATAACAAACACAATAGAAAAACATATTCTCAAATACTTGGGGATTAAACAACACATAGCTAAATAACAAATGGGCCAGAAAATAAGTCACAAAAGCAATTAAAATATATTTTGACTTAAATTAAGATAAAAATATAACATAAAAATTTGAGGGACGTAGCAAAAGCAGTACCTAGGGGAAATTTACAGCATTGATTGCATATATTAGATAAAAGGATCTAAAATCAACAACAAATCTACTTCAGGAAGCTAAAGAAAAAAAGCAATTTAGGCTTCAATGAAGTGAAAGAACATGAATATAAATAATAAATCTTACATTAAAAGTCAATGAAATTGAAAACAGAAAAACAGCAGATAAAATCAACAAAATCAAAAGATTTTTTTCTTTAAAGATTAATAAAAACAACTCTCAGAAGGGTAACCAAGAAAAAAAAAGCACACACACATTAACAATATAACAAATGAAAAGGAGTCGTCACTACTAATTCTGTGGACATTAACACACCATTGTAAAGCAATTATACTCCAATAAAAATGTTTAAAAAAAAAGGATAACAGAGGAATACCAGAAGCAACTCTGTGTCCACAGATTTGATTATTTAGATGAAATGTATACATTCCTAGAAAGACAAAGTTACACAAGGAGAAACAGGTAATTCGAATTGATTTGTAACTATTATTAAAAAAAAATTTCAATAATTAATTCCTCCCAAGTAAGAAAGCACCTGACTCAGATGGTTTGACTGGTGAATCCTACCCAATTTTAATAAAGGAGTGATATAAATTCTTCTTTATCTCTTCCAGAAAAGAGAAGCACAGGACAAACTCATTAACTACTTCTATAACGTCAAAATTACCTTAGTATCAAAACCAGAGACAAATATTATAAGGAAGGAAAACTACTGGCATGTATCTCTCATGAATACTGATGCAAAAGTACCTATCAGCAAATTGGATCCAGCAATGCATAAAAATTATACACACAAACACATGTAATGTATTCCTACTATGCAAGATTAGTTCAAAATCTGAAATTCAGCAAAATCTACCACATCAATGCAAAAGGAGAATAATCATGTAATATCAACTGATAAAAAAATTCACAAAATCCAACACCCATTTATGAAAAACAAAACAAAAAACGATGAACAAACTAACAACAGATGAACAAAATAGCAAGAGAGGGGACATTCCTCAACTTTATAAAGAATACCTACCAAAAAGGTCATAATTATCAGAAATATGATACTTTCACCCAAAGATTAGGAAGAACTCAAGGACATTCTCTAACACCATTCTTATTCAGTAATGTACTGGAAGTTCTGCTAGTACAATATGATAAGAAAAGAAAAATGAAAGTATACATATTAGGGAGTAAGGAAAAATACTTTGTAGATTACAGTATCTATATAGAAAATCGAAAGAACTGACAAAAAAATTTTGGAATTAATAAGTGAATATAGTAAGATCATAGGATACAAGATTTATATACAAAAATCTATCATTTTCCTATACAACAGAAATGAACAATTGGAGTTTGATATTTTAAAAAATTTACAACAGCACACATAGAAAAGGAAATAGGTAAGGATAAATATAACAATATATGCACAGGATGTATATATATGTAAAAACTACAAATCTATGATGAAAGAAATCAAAGATCTAAATAAAAGGAGGAATATTTCATTCGTGTATCAGGATATTCAATATTGTTATGATGCAATTCTTCTCAACTTTATGTGTAGATTCAACACAATCCCATTCAAAAATCCATCAAGATCTCTCCCTCTCTCTCTCTATATATATGTATAGATGTATAGATATATAGATAGATATCTTATACTTAATCTATCTATAAATCAATAGATACATTGATTCCAAAGCTTATAAGGAAAGTCAAAAAAACCTACCATAGTCAACACAATATGAAAAGACCAAACTGGAAGGTGCATCCTATCTGATTTCAAGACCTACTACAAAACCGCATTAATCAAGATAGCACGGCTTGGTTGAAAACAGAGATATAGAGAACAATGAAACAGAATAAAGTATCAAGATCTAGACCCAAAAAATATACTTTGACAAAGAAGCAAAAGTATTTCAATGGCGAAAGGATGTCATTTCAACAAATGGTGTCGGAAAAACTGGACTTGCATATGAAAAAAAAAAAGAACATAGACACAGTCATTGCACCTTTCATTAAAATTAAGTAAAAATGGATCGGTGGTCTAAATGCAAACAATTTCTCAATCCTTATGTGTGCGTGGTACACTGCAGTAGAGAAACCTGACAAACTGTACCTCCATAAGGTAATCAAAGTCAACCTCAATAATAAATCACTGAAATGTTTGCAAAGTAACTGCCCTATGCACCTCAAAACTGTCAAAGTCATCAAAACCAAGGAAAATCTGAGAAAGTGTCACAGCTGGGAGGAGCCTAAGGAGACATGATAACTAAATTTAATATGGCATCTTGGCAGGGATCCTGGAGTAGGAAAAGGGCATCAGGTTAAAACTAAGAGAAAAAAAAAAAACCAAAAAACTAAAAGAATCTGGACTTTAGTTAAAAATAATGCATCCATAGTGTTTCACTAATTGTATTAAATGTACCATACTAAATTAAAATGTTAACAACAGAGGAGACTGGATGTACAGTATATCACAACTTTCTGTATTATCTTCACCATTTTGCTGTAAATCTAAAACTGTTCTAAAATCTTTACTTTTTTTACTTTTAAAAAAGAATTGATTATCCCTCAAGAAACAAATGGAAAAAAAATCTGCTGATAGCATATGCCATATTTCATAGTTCTGTTTAGGCAGTATTACACCAAAGCAAGGACATTTTTCCTCATTATCATTTCATTTAATGCTTGCAAGTATATGACTAAGAAAAAGGACTAATGGATAAGTTAACAATGTAGCAGCAAAGAATAAATGATAAATGCTTATTTTGCCCTCTTCTAAACTGCACTGTTCCAAATAGGCTAGAGCAAGATAAAAAATACTATTGGAACTCATGATATAATTTATGCACACTTTTTAAAAATAAATACTTATTCTGACAACAGTGAAGTGAAATATCAACACACAGAATCAGGTGAATTAATTAATTTTTTCACTGATAGGTATTATTACTGTGCTGCCAGAATTTTTCTGTAATTTGAGGTTAATTATTAATCTTTTTTTGGCTGTGATGAGTCTTCCTTCTAATTCTTTCTCTTTTTCTTACACAAAACACTCAACTATATGGTTTTTATCATTTTCATGATTAAAGATACCATCAAAGCCATGCTTGATATAACAAGTTTTTAAAATCATAGTAAGATAAAACTTATGTCTATCATAACACGACTCATTGTTCTTTACATAAATTAAGCCATTTGCAGCAACATGGATGCAACTAGAGATTATCATACTAAGTGAAGTAAATCAAAAAGAGAAAGACAAATACCATATGATATCACTTACATGTGGAATCTAAAATATATCACAAATGAACCTATCTATGAAAAATAAACAAAATCAGGGACATAGAGAATAGACTGGTGGTTGCCAAGGGGGAGGCACCTGGGAGAGGGTAAGAGTGAGAGTTTGGGATTAGCAGATGCAAACTGGTATATATAGAATGGATAATCAACAAGATTCTACTGTATAGCACAGGGAACTATATTCAATATCTTGTGATAAACCATAATGAAAAAGAATATGAAAGAGAATATATATATGTATATAACTGAGTTATTTTGCTGTACAGCAGTAATTAACACAACATTGTAATTCAACTATACTTCAATAAAAATAAATTATTTTTAAAAAGTGGGTATATTTTATTGCTAGAAGAGTAGATCTTAAAAGTTCTCATTGCAAGAAAAAAATTGTAACTGTGTGGTGATGGTTGTTAAATAATCTTAGAGTGGTAATTATTTTGCAATATTTACATATATCAAAACACACTGTACACCTAAAACTAACACAATGTTACATGTCAATTATATCTCAATAAAAAACTCAAAGAACAAAGTGGGAATAAATTATTTGCAGCTCACATTGAAATAAAGGCCTACTCTTTCTAAAATATAAAGAGTTTCTATAAAACAATAGGAAAAGGATTAAACAGCTTAATAGAAAAAATGTCAAGAGTCCACATAAAAGGAATTTTATGTTTAATGTTTTTTCTTTTAAATAGATTAAAAATATTTTAATTGAAGTAGAGTTGATTTATAATATATTAATTTCACATGTACAGCATAATGTTTTAATATTTTTACAGATAATACTGCATTATTACAAGATAATGGCGATAATTCTCCATGCTATACAATATAACCTAGTTGCTCTATCTATTTTATACACAGTAGTTTGTGTCTCTTAATCCCATACCCCTAATTTGCCCCTCTCCTTTTTCCCTCTCCCCTTTGGTAACCACTAGTATGTTTTCTATATCTATGAGTCTGTTTCTATTTTGTATATATATTCATTTATTATTATTATTTTTTTTTTTTGCGGTACGCGGGCCTCTCACTGTTGTGGCCTCTCCCGTTGCGGAGCACAGGCTCCGGATGCGCAGGCTCAGCGGCCGTGGCTCACGGGCCTAGCCGCTCCGCGGCATGTGGGATCTTCCTGGACCGGGGCACGAACCCGTGTCCCCTGCATAGGCAGGCGGACTCTCAACCACTGTGCCACCAGGGAAGCCCTGTATTATTTTATTCCACATATAAGTGATATAATACAGTATTTGTCTGACTTATTTTACTAAGCACAATATTCTCTAGGTCCAACCATGTTGCCACAAATAGCAGAATTTCATTCTTTTTATAGCTGAGTAATATTTCATTTTATATATATACCACATCTTCTTTATCCAGTTTTCTGTTGATGGGTACTTATGTTGCCACCATAACTTGGCTACTGTAAATAGTGCTGCTATAAACTTTGAGGTGTATATATCTTTTCAAATTAGTGTATTCATTTTTTTTTTTGTTTGTATATACACCCAGGAGTGGAATTGCTTGCTGGATCATACAGTAGCTCTATTTTTGCTTTTTTTTTTTGAGAACCTCCATATTGTTTTTCATACTGGCTGCACCAATTTATTTACATTCCCACGAACGGTGTACAGGGTCCCCTTTTCTCCACACCCTCTCCAACATTTGTTATTTGTAGACTTTTTGACGATAGCCATTCTTACAGGTATGAGGTGATATCTCATTGTGGTTTAGATTTGCACTTCGCTAATAATTAGCAACATTGAGCATATTTTGAAATGCCTGTTGGCCATCTGTATGTCTTCTTTGGAAAAAATGTCTATTTAGGTCTTCTGCCCATTTTTTGATTGGGTTTTTTTTTTTTTTCTTTTTGATACAGAGTAGTATAAGCTGTTTATATATTTTGGATATTAACCCTTTGTCAGTCATGTCATTTGCAAATATGTTCTTCCATTCTATTGGTTGTCTTTTCATTTTGTTTACGGTTTCCTTTGCTGTGCAAAAGCTTCTATATATAATTAGGTCCCATTTGTTTATTTTTGCTTTGATTTCTTTTGCCTTAGGAGACAGACCCAAAAAAATATTGCTACAATTTATGTCTAAGATTGTCTGGCAAGAGTTACACTGTCTTTGTTCCCTAAATCTAAAAATTATATTTTCATTTTTAATGACTTTACAACCCCATTTTGATTGTGTGATTGTCAAAAGGGATAATATACATGAAGTTAACCTGTTCACAGTAATTATTCTTCATTGATTATGCTCATCACTGTATTTCCAGTATCTACCATAATGCCTAAACATGTAAGAATAAGTAAACAATAGTTTAATAAAGGTATAATAAGAATGGTTATTGTTAAGTCATTTATGTTATTGGAAGAATACTTTGATTTATTTTCTAGATCATCAGTATCTTCATCACAAGGAATAACAGAGAATAATTTCTATGCTAGTTGAAAATTCAGTTTCCGTCAACGTTTTATGTAGCTTCCCAAGCCTACTTGTATGAGGTTCGGGAAATTCAAATTAGAACTTCAAATATTCATTGAGGACAGCTGTTGCCTCTGAAAGACCTTATAAATAATTACTTCTCCTACACTTGATGGTCCAAAAGCAGAGAATGGTGGTCTTCTAAGAGAAATATAACTCTTTTACTTAGATTTTCGGTTCCTGTTATGTTTGAAATGTTGATAGCAAATGGAATCAGGGTAAGTACAATACTAAAAACTTGGGATTCAAGCGGTTAACAGGCTGTTATATTCCTGGGAACAAAAATGGCTTTATCCAAACCCTAAATTAAAGTGAACTAAACATTAAAGCCATGACTCTCTCCCAATACCAAAAGACTCTTAATATGATCCACCTAAGGCTTCTTTCCTAAGGCACATCAAGTTTTTTCTCTTATGAAAGTCAGAATCTTCCCCCCAAATTATTCTTCTTCCCTAGCACACTATTCTGTCAACTCATTTTTTTAGTGAACTTCTTCTCTCACTTCTGGGCTCATTTATCTATTGCTGCAGTAACACCACATTACCAACTACCTAGTGCTTTCAAATCACTTAGTGCTTTACAACAACAAAATTTGTGTTTATGCCTGAGCCTACAGTGCAGTGTGAGGTTGCAATGACAGGGACTGGGCTCACTCAAGCATTTGCAAGAAGTTAGCTATTGGGCATGGCTTGCTGCTGTAGGATTACCTAGCTGGGATGACTCCGCATGTTATTCACATTCCTTCAGCAATCCACTCCCAGCATGTTGTCATGGTGGTGAGAAGAGCAAAAGAGAAAGTGAAAGCACAAAAGTGATTTCTCAGTCTTCTGCCTGGCCAAAGAAATTCGCTCATCAAGCCCAGAATCAGTGTAGAAGGGAAATATCAAATGGTATGGATACTTGGAGGCAGGAAATGATGGGATTATTCATGCAATGGATCTACCACAATATTTATATCTCTGTGTGCACCTCTATAGGTATCAATATTTATCTGTTTATATATATGTACTATATATGTACTTTAATTTGAAATCAAAGTAATATAATGGCAAAAGCAGGTGTTTTTTTGGTTTCTATCATGACATTTTTACACTTCATGCATGCATTAATTCTATGACAATAAAATTCTTAATGATTACCGTATAAAATCCATTTTTTCTTCTCAATTAAAATTTAATACCTTATCGACTTCTCCCTTTCATTTTCTATGCATTATTTTAAATATCAGACATCTCGTCTCATTCCTTGCCAATTTCTTATGTTATTACAATCCCTAAAAAATAAGTTTTCCCCTCTTTAATTATTCATATAAATTTATACTAGTATCTACTGTATTACATTTGTTTAGAAAATTGATTTCCTCCCTCTTATCCGCTAGACTGTAAGCTTCTTAAATGCAAGGAAATATCTACTTTTTTCTCCAGAATTACTGCTATGTATTACGTGCTTATCAATACTAGATATTTTAATTGATGCTAATATTATTATTGATATATTGATGTTTATAATCAACCAATTTTGTGAGGTACAAATGAGAATTACTATAGACATAAACATATCTTAATATGGCTTGGAATAAGGATAGGCTCTATGATATCTAGAGCAGTGACTCTCAACCCTAGATGTATACTGGAATCCACAACGAAGCTTCATTAATGTATATTCTGGTTCTCAATCTGAGAGACTCTGCCATATGCTTACATTAGTTGATAGTATTCTAATTATGTAACAGTTGATTTCAGGGTGCAGGCAATTATCTTCAAAATATAGAATACATGGGGCTTCCCTGGTGGCACAGTGGTTGAGAGTCCGCCTGCCGGTGCAGGGGACGCGGGTTCGTGCCCTGGTCCGCGAGGATCCCACGTGCCGCGGAGCGGCTGGGCCCGTGGGCCATGGTCGCTGGGCCTGCGCGTCCGGAGCCTGTGCTCCGCAACGGGAGAGGCCGCAGCAGTGAGAGGCCCGCGTACCGCAAAAAAAAAAAAAAAAAAAAAAAAAAAAAAAATAGAATACATGTATCTTTTTAAGTTCCATAACATAGGTCCTATACTTTCAAAAGATGATCTGAATTATTAATCTAAGTTTAAGAAGAAAAATAACAAAGCAAAAAAGTTATATATTTAAAAGCTGCAAACAACTGTAGCTTGTTCTTAACAGATTTTTTAAGGTGATAAAGAATATAATACTGGTCTATAGTAGAATAGTTGTGTCTAAGGCTTGTCCTATTAGAATAGCTCAGCTTAGTTTATCCAGAAGGACACTAGTATACATCTTAGATGGACTGAAATAAAAGCTAATGGATCTATAATTTTATTCCAATAGAAGCTTTTTTTTTTTCCAAGCAGAAAATATTACCTTCTGAATCCTTTCAGAAGGGAATAAAACAGAAGAATTAAGAATAAAATAATTGAAAACCATCGATCCTTCTTTATTAGTGTGGCCTTGCAAAGTTCTAGAATTTCCTGAGAAATTTTACTCACTGCTTTTCTTACTTAATTTGGTCCTTTTAATCTAAATAATATATGATTTAATATTATTAGAATCTAGTCAGAATGTTTTGGTCATCTATTCTTTTATAACACAGTAACCAAAAACTTAGTGGATTAATAAAAGAACTGTTTCATTTGTTCCCTGTTCCATGAATCAGGAACTTGGACAGGACATCTCAGGGCAGCTTACCTTTTCTCCATGTGATGTGTGCTGGGGCTAAAATGCCCAAGATTGTGTCTTGTCTCACATGGGTATTAAAGTTATGGTTGAGCAATAGGTAGAAGGTCTCAACTGGGATTGTATGATCCATTTCCAAGATGAATCACTCACATGGCCATCAAGGCTCTAAGAATAGCCTCCCACTTTCTGATATGGCCCATACTATGCCTGTGGAGTGTGTTTCTCCCAGGCTGCTCTTGCCTTTGAGATGGACCACATTCCGTCTATGGAATGTGTACCTCTCTAAATAAACCCACTTTTTACCTGTCACTTTGTCTCTCTGAATTCTTTCTTCTATGAAACATAGAACCTGAGCTTCAGTAAGTCATGACGCCAGGAACTAAAGTCCCTGCCCAGGTGGAGGATGGAATGAAGATGTGGACCCTCCTGACTTCAATCAACTAAAGCTTGGACTCTGCTGACTTTTGCCCCAATTCTATGCCAAATTCTCCTCTTCTCAGGCCCCCTTGTGTATATGCATGTACCCTTAGTTTAAAACTTCCCCAACTTTCCTGTTCAGGGAGACACTGCTTTGGGAAAAGATTCCCTGTGTTCTTCCTTGCTGCAAGTAATAAATCTTTCCTTCTCCCCTTCCCCCCACCCCAAAATCTAAGAATAATAATTTTAAGTGTACTTGAATGCCTATTGATTCTCTAGCCCAGGCTTGCCAATAAAAGTTTCCTGAAGACAGAAATGTCCATAAATTTGTGTTCTCCAATATATTAGCTAATAGCCATATTTGACTATTAAGTAATTGAAATAGGGCTACTGCGACTAACTGAAGTTCTAATTTTGTTCAATGTTAATTAATTTAAATTTATATTTAACTAACCAAATGTGGCTAGTGGTTACCAAAGTTACCCACTAAGGTCATGGTCATAGTGTAGTTTCCTTAGATATATTTCATCAATACTGGGGGAGCAGGACATTAGCCCTGTAGCTTAACTTTCAGGTAGGATCATGTATAGAAGCTAGGTGTTCATTATACAAAATATCTAAGGAGGTAAAGAGAGAGAACATCACCTGTATTAGCTTCCTAGGACTACCATAACAACGTACAACAGATGGGGGATGTAAATAACAGAAATTTATTTTCTCATAGACTTGGAGGGTAGAAGTTCAAATCAGGGTGTTGGGAGGGTTGGTTTCATTCTGAAGCTTCTCTCTTTGGCTAGTAGATAGCCATCTTCTTACGTTCATATGGCCCTCCTTCTGTTTTTGTCTGTGTCCTGATCAATTCTTTGTCTTATAAAGACACCAGTTATGTCAGATGAGGGTCCACCTCAATGATCTCATTTTACATTAATTACCTCTTTAAAGGTCCTACATCCAAATACAGTCAGATTGTGAGGTAAAGTGTATAACTTCAACATATGAATTTTGGGACAATTCAGGCCGTAACACAACCTGTATCAGTTAGCTATTGCTGCATAGCAAGCCACTGCCAAGCGGCAATCACTTGTTGCCTAATATCTAAAGTATCTCACCTTTGGTTGATCTGGGATGAGCTCAGCCTGACAGTTAATGCTCCTCACTGCAGGTCTGCAGGCCACTCTGTTTCAGGCTTCAGAAGCTGGGACCAGTTTGGCTCCATATTCCTTTCATCCTCCTGGGGCAGTGACTCTAGATGGGAAATGCAAAAAATAAATAAATGAGGTTTCCCAAAGCCTAGGATCAGAACGGCACATCGTCACTTCTGCACATTTATCCCTGGCCAAGGCAAGTCCCGTGGCTTAGCTTAAAGACAAGGGAAAGAGAAGTAGACTCCATCTATGATGCGGACATAGAACGGCAAATAGCTGTGACCGCTAATGCCATCTACCGCAAAAGCCTTCATTTCTTGAAGGATACATGGTTGCAGTAAAAAAAAGCTAAATTCTATGATCAGATGGAAAGGTAACATGGGATGTGGAAAGAAAAGCAATGCCTCGCGCTGGAAGGGAGCACGGAGTGAAATTAAGCAGAATCTAGGATAACTGCTGTGAGAATATTCACAGCAGAGATGGAAGTTGTACATTCAGAATGTCACAAAAGGATTAGTATAATTAGAGGCCCTAGATTTGGGAAAGATGGAACGGCACTTGATTTGGAACTAACTGTGGATTCCAGCTCAGTTATCATTAATACAGATAAAGAATAATCTGATGCTATTTTATTCACAGATTGTTTTAGATCACTATTGTTTTAGATTGTTTTACAAAATTAAAAATGCAAAGGGCATTTTTATTTTACATTGAGGAAAAGTAACTACAATGGAGGCCTTGTGGAATCATGCATACCCATAATCTTTATGAACTAAATGGCACAGAATGTTAGCATAAGACTATATTTATGATGCTTCCTTATGCCTGTGTTTGTTTTTCATTAATTATGTAAGATCTCCTAATACTGCATAGGTCCCAATGTGCTGCAGGCTGCTTTCCAAAATTTTATTTTTATGCATAAGGTACACAATGGGGAACCCTAATCCCAAGGGAAGTATTTAATTCAGTTTTTATTGAATTAGAGAACACTATTTCCCCAAGTCTCTTGTGTCTTTTTTACTGCTGAAATCTCATTATCATTGTCTCCAAATTCAGTGTTAATTACACTTTATTAGTATACACAAAGCTATCAGTATTTGTCAGAGTCCAAAACAAATTTAGGAACAATGTGGAGTAAGTGTTCAAAGTCATTTTTTTCCTTTCAAGGCAGTTGTTTTTCCCTTAAGAAAGTTATGAACAGTTTTCTAAAATGCCCTAATATCACTCCTCTTTTTATAAGTTATTCTTTGGGATTACTTCCAACTGTATAACACATAAAATTATTTTATATTTACTTTAAAACTTGATATGGATTATGTTGTGGGCTGAATTTTGTTCCTCCCAAATTCATATATTGAAGTCTTAACCCCTACTACCTCAGATTGATGAAATTGGAGACAGAACTTTTAAAGAGGTAATTAAGGTTAATGAGGGTCATGACTGGTGTCCTCATAAGAAGAAGAAACATGGACACAGGTACGCATGTGCACAGAGGAATGACCATGTGGGGACACAGAGAGAAGACAGCCATCTACAAGCCAAGAAGAGAGACCTCAGAATGAAACTCTGCTGCAACCTTGATCTCAGACTTCTAGCTTTCTTAACTGTGAGAAAATAAACTTCTGTGGTTTATGCCACCTAGTCTACAGTACTTTGTTATGCCAGGCCTAGCAAAGTAACACAGATAGTAGTATCAATAATATAACAACAGGAAAGAGAAAAACTGTCTCTGGCAACCATGCATTCATCCATTCTAGAATAACCCAGAGAAAACCCAGAAGCATAAATCTATAGTGTAGATAAATCAAGGTTAATACCACACATATAATCCCTAGTTGAGAGTAACCATCCTAAATGGCTATGCTCTGCACAAAGGCAACTTAATGCCTACTCAGCATCATGTGACTTAATGAGACAGGGAGATTTCCAAACAAACAGAAACGGTACTAAATATCTCAGTTCTTCTCTGCATAATTTGAACTTCGTAATGAAAGTCATTACCAGTTTATAGGGACGTTTTAGACTGAAAAGATGATCTGAAATATGTCATAAGATGGCAGCAGCAGGAAAGGCTATACACAAAAGACAGTTATTAACAATTAAACATTATAAGCTAACTGAATCCATAAAGCAAAAAAGACCTCATAAAATTATGGTGCTTAGTGATTACAAAAGAAGAAGAAGCAGAGAAAGATAAAGGGTGTGGGGAGGTCTAAGACATCATAATTAAAATTGATCAACAAAATTCTATTGCTAAAGACACAACGACATACTCTATTGACTGAGGCTTAGCCTATAGCGGTGGTATATTTTTACAGTGCCTGAACTCTTTCAGTTGTTGCCAGAGGCAACTGAGTGACAATTGCAGGCTATGCGTGAAATTTTGGATGTCCTTCTTTTAATAAAAGCATAAGCAACGCAAGTAAAAATAGAGATGTGGGGATACATCAAACTAAAAAGCTTCTGCAAAGCAAAGGAAACAATAAACACAGTGAAAAGGCAACCTAGGAATGAGAGAAAATATTTGCAAATTATATATATGATAAAGGGGCTAATATCCAAAATATACAAGGAACTACTACAATTCAATAGCAAAAATACAAATAACTCAATTTAAAAATGGGTCAATGATTTGAATAGATATTTCTCCAAAGAAGACACACAAATTATCAACAGGTATATGAAAAGATGCTCAACATCACTAATCATAAAGGAAATGAAAATCAAAACCATAATGACACATGACCTCACAGCAGTTAGAATGGTTATTATCAAAAAGTCAGGGAAAAAAAAAAACAAGTGTTGGTGAGGATGTGCAGAAATTGGAACTCTTGTACATTATTGGTGAGAATGTAAAATGGTGAAGAAACTACAGAGATTCCTCAAAAAATTAAAAATAGTATCATATGATCCAGCAATCCTACTTCTGGGTAAATATATTGAAAAGAATTGAAATCAGGATCTTGAATAGATATCTGCACATTTCCAGCAGTATTATTCACAATTGCCAAGACATGGAAACAACCCAAATGTCCATCAATGAATGAATGGATAAAGGCAATGTGCCATGTACATACAAGGCAATATTATTCAGCTTTACAAAAGAAGATTCTGCCATTCGTGACAACATGGATCAAACTGGAGGGCATTATGCTAAGTGATATAATCCAGTCACAGAAAGACAGATACGGAGTGATTCCACTTATATGAGGTATCTAAAATAGTCAAACTATTAGAAATGGGTAAAATGGTTGTTGCCAGGTGTGGCGGGGATAAAGAAATGGGGAGTTGCCATTCAACAGGTACAAAAATTCCATTATACAAGGAAAAATAAAAGTGTCTGGAGAAGAATGGCTGTGATAGTTGTTCAACAACCTGAATGCACTTAAATGCCACTGACCTGAACACTTAAAAATGATTAAGATAGTAAATTTTTTGTTATGTGCATTAACCACATTCTAAAGAAGTGAGTTTAGGGACTTCCTTGGTGGTGCAGTGGTTAAGAATCTGCCTGCCAATGAAGGGGACACGGGTTTGAGCCCTGGTCCAGGAAGATCCTACATGCCATGGAGCAACTAAGCCGGTGCGCCACAACCACTGAGCCTGTGTTCTAGAGCCTGTGCTCCGAAACAAGAGAAGCCACTGCAGTAAGAAACCCATGCATCACAATGAAGAGTAGCCCCCCGCTCGCCGCAACTAGAGAAAGCCCGTGGGCAGCAACGAAGACACAACGCAGCCCAAAATAAATAGACTAAATAAAGTTATATATTTAAAAAAGGGAGTTTACAAGAAGTTAAACTTCCCAACTTTCAGAGCTGTAAAATGCTAGAGTGTGAATGTGTATCTAGTTTCTCTGATTCTAATTACTAGGTTCTTATCAAATTTATTTAAGAACTATATAGGCCTGTGGTAAAGAATAAATATGTGATGAAACTGCACAGGATGCTTTGTTACTTGGAATAGTACTGTGTTTTCTATAATTATAAGTTAATTTGAAAGAATAAAGTGTAAAATTACTTTAAGGAAATGCCAAGAAAATTCAGATGCAGCAACATCTATCAACAAGCAGAGTCATCTTACCGTCTATCTACAAGCACTTTTCAGTGTAAATAATGCATAGATGTTAAGGATCACCACCTACCTATAGTCTGTAAATCCAGTTGAAAGGACATAGTTGTCACTTTGATCTTAACAGAAGGCAGAAATGTCCTGTCACCATCCAATCCCTCATTGGCTAAAATGTCACCTCATCTATGGAGGCAATCTATTTATTGCCCCTATAATCCACAGATTATATGGAACCCCAAATTGTCCTTGAACCTATGTAATTAAATGCATACTTGGAAATATATCATATAAATTTATGATGCTAATAATGATCTTTTTAATATGCATCATGACCACCTGAAGCACTTAAAGGAAGAGTAATTTTCTTTAAAAGCATACAACCATTTTCAGGGTTTTCATTAAGTTTAATAAATGTTGGTATTTTGACATGAAACATTTTTTTTTCCCTAGAGGAGGACAGAAAAGTACATGTTTGTGTGTCTTTCAGTTGACAGATAAATCTAATTATCACTGAGTTAAACTGCCATATCAATATTAGCCATGTATGTGTTTGCAATTTAATTGTACATAACTAAAGGATTCATTGATCAAATTTGCAATGCAATATATACATCATTTGCAAAAGGTGAGGGCTTGAAAATACCAATCCCAGAAATCATGGGTCTATCCTCACAAGTGGAAATTGCCTTGATTCAACAGATTTTCCACTAGCCATAGTTTCCATAACTTAGTATGAATTATATTTAGCAACATAATACTAACAACATTTTCAACATTATTCAGGTAATATTTAAAACATTATTTTAAATATTACATTGGATGTGATTTGAACATATGATTTACAGAGAAAGGTCATCAGTTACAACAATAATTTATTCCTAACTCATTTTCTAGGTGAAAAAAGCTTGTACAAATAGATTTGATATTTGGTTATGGGATTTTAAGAAAAATAAGTGTGTATAGGAGATGTTCTTTGCTGTTTCTAAAGTTATTTTTCCTTCCTTCTATGCTGTCAGAATTCTGACTTTTCTTAGTGCATAGCCTCAGGCATGAATCATGATTTTTTATGTCAATCATGACACTATCATCCCACTGTCATATTGATAAGTTTCTGAGCCTCTCTTATAACTACAGATATCCAGTTAAGCATGTTCTAGTCAATAGGATATAAGGTCAGGAATGCTTTGTGCTTCAGGGGATAATAAATGCTTTTCATTAAAAAAAAAAAAAGGAAATACAAGAGGAGAAAGACTTTTATCCCCATGCCTCTTTTCCTTTTGAGACCTGTGTTTTTGAGGGAGCTACAGTCATCGTACAACTCTCATAGGGTTATATTTCATTGACATTGGAATCCTAAGCAAGGAACTAAGAGTGATTTGACAGAGCATGATTCGGAATAGGTAGGAAACCTGGCATCTGGCATTGGCCAAAATTTGGATTTAGACAAGTCATTTTACATATGGTTTCCCGAGATGTTCCATGAGGAAATTAAACAAAGATACTTTCATAGTAAGGATCCAACTCCTAAATCTGTGGTTAAAAGAAACCAAAAGAGTGACTATTCTGATAACAAAGCAAATAGACCTGCCATTATAGGAAAAAAGAAAAAAAAGTAACTGTTTGATAACACTTAATATGAGTCTAAATGCATAGGAAAGTTTTAGGAATGTTCTTAACAAAATAAACAAAAAAGCTTATATGAATCAAAACATGCTAGTGACCAGAGTTACAATTTAACTACAAACTATCTTAGCAAGCCATTTAGCTTATTGAAGATACAATATTAAAACACTGTTTTCAGTTTAAATTTACCTAGATGTAACTATTATGAGCGTGAAAAAAATCTGCCCTCCCTTTACCTAAAAAAAAAAGAGTTAAAAAAATAGTATCCTAATGCCATGATCAGTAGATCTTTTAAGTATGTACAGTCATTTGTTATTTGAGTAATATAATTACTCAAGTACTAACTCTTACTTTTTCCCTAGAATTTCTTAATTATTTCCACAACAAATATACCCTTGTGATAATTTTATCTGTCAACTTGACTGAGCCAAGAAATGCCCAGATGGCTAATAAAACATAATTTCTGGGTGTGTCTATGACAGTGATTCTGGAAAAGATTAGCATTTGATTCAGTAGACTGAATAGCAACAATCACTCTCATTAATGTGGGTGGACACCACCCAATCCATCAAGAACAAAAAGGTGAAGAAAGAGCCATTTCTCTCTCTCTCTTTCCACCTCCCTCTCTTTTTGAGCTACAACGTCCATCTTCTGCCATCAGACATCAGAGCTCCTGGTTCTTGGACCTCTGGACTATAGGACCACCTCTCCCCACTTCTCAGGCCTTAGGCCTCAGACTGGGAGCTACACCATCAGTTCCCCTGGTTCTCCAGCCTTCAGACACAGACTGAATTATAACTAGCTCCCCTGATCTCCAGCTTGCAGACAGCAGGACTTGGTGGTTTCCATTAACTGTGGAGCCTATTCCTATAATAAATCTCTCTCTCTCCCTCCCTCCCTCCCTCCCTCTCTCTCTCTCTCTCATATATATATAATCTTCTATTGGTTCTGTCCGCTGGATAACCCTGACTAATACAGCCCCTTTTACTGAGTTAAGCTTGATAAGGATCAAGTCTCATTTAACCTCTTCCTAGATTTGTATCATATTTCAATAGGATTTTAAAATTTTAATTGCATTTAAAAAATAATAATCTTAAAAAAAATAATAATAATCTTGAGTATCTGATGTGTGCATTGGGTAATATGATTCAGACTAAAAAAAAGGTTTCTAAAATGTCTTTTTTATATAAATATGGCATACATGGTCTATTCATTTATAATATTATATTAATATTGTATAATTATATGTTATATATAATTATATACTAACACGTAATTTAGGTTGTTCTGAGAGTATAGTCAGAATTTGAATTCATACTGACAGGCACAGATTCTCCTACTAAATCACAGGAAAAGGTAAATAAGGAGGACATCAATGGAAAACTTTGTATAATTAGAATGGCTTTCAAACCCCTACCTGTCCAGTAAGTAAAATTAGGCCACCTAAGAGCCTCAAGGGTTTCTTTTGGTCCTCTTATGTTAATGTAAGTTTGAAAGATGATCTCTTTTTCCCTAGCCAAATTTGAAATTTTGCCCCTTTTCCATATGCCAGGAAAAAATGTTGACTGCATTAAATTTTTTTCTGTGGTAAGAGCCTCTCCTCCCAGTATTTGGAAAAATCATGACTCTGAGAATTCATTTATATAATAATTTCCCCCAACAACTAATTTTGGGAATCTTGAGGACAGTAATGGTGTAGATGTCACAGTCTGTGGAATGAGAGCTGGGTCATTTCTTCTGGGCACTAAAGAAAAATAAATTAATTCTTTAGGAATTAAAGATAATCTAGTAGAAGATACTGTGGTAAATGGTTAAAAATACCCTTTTCAAACTACATACAAGACATAAACCATATTTCAATATTATAATGCATAATAAGTAAACACAAATCCTATACTGCAGGAAATTCCATAGATAAAACACATCCAGATCCCTGAGAGTTTTTATAATATCATTTGTCTCCCCACTCAAAGGCAATTTACCTTCAAAAAGGATTCTGAGGTCACACTATTTTGCCTCAAAACTCAATTCTTTTCTAAATCTTGCCTTGTAAGTTTGGTGTCCAACCTATTTGTTCATTTCAATATTTAGATTGTTTTTTTCTCTCATGTCTATGGTATTACTTCCTGAATGACTGTGAAATGCTTCATATCACTTTGGATTTAGCAATCTGATCAATAACTATTTAAAACTGCATCCTTCACTGATGATTGTGTATGTTAGAATAAATTATGCCACCTCAATTACAGATTCAATTTATTTTTCATCTAAGGAAGCTCATTACCTTATTTCAATACCTTACATATCATTTAAGGTATATCTTAATACCTTATATTTCATTTAATAAATCTTAAAATAATAATTTTATTTCTATTATATTTTAGACTTAATTTCTATTCAATTTATTCTATTTTTAATTATTAAATATACCATATCTAAATGTTATAACCATTAATTTATGCTATTATATTTTACCGAATGATTGGATTTCTTAAATCTCAGATGTTTACAAGCAGTCTGGAACTCGTGTGCCTTGAATCTCCAGTGTAAGAAATTAAATTTAGATATTTTTCAAATAATTTAAGGATATTAAAATGTCAAATAATGTTTAGTTGCTTGTGTTCTTTAAATTATTTTCTTTCTCCTTAATAAATATTGCCATTGACTAGCCGCCAATCAATGAATTGTTATCTCTTCATGTAGTAACTGTGGCGCTCTCATGTTATGGTGTCATTTTTTATAGTATCAGTTGTGAAATTTAAAGCATACTTTTTTTTTTTTCAAGAAATGGCACCAAACTTCTGCTTTAAGTATTACAGGTGGCTTGGATAATTTATTGTTAAATAATGGAATGTGATATTTTTCTAATTCTAAAATATTTATTGTCTGAAGTGAGAAAGAGTTGGAATTCTTTACTACAGTTTTGCTTGAGAGAAAAATAAAATAAGAAATCTTCCAAAAAGGCAAATCCTGATTTGCACCAAATCCAAGGCATGTAGCAGTCACAATCATTGACATATGTTAATCCTAGGTATTGATTTTGTTCTACAACTTCAGTGTATCCCAGCTAATGACAAAGCTCGGTTTCTGTAAAGCCTTATGAAGAGAATTCTACAGAAGTATCCTGCACACCTCCTGGAGAGAAACATACTGGAGAGTGACAACAAGTGCCAATACACCTCGGCCTAAGTAGAGCCCACCTTGACCTTGGCATTTCAGTTTTCAACAGTAAGAAAAACAGCCTTTTCAACATCATTTATGTGCATATAGAGTGACTTAACAAAAAGTAACAAATCCATCAAAATTTTTGAACGTTGTTCTAGAAGCTTTTTCTGAAGAAGGTGTGATAAAAGGTTTTTCAACAATAAACTCATAAAGTAAATTGGACATGTGAGAGTGAAGAAAACATGTCGGGGGATGACTGATACGGTGGCTCAAAACCTTATCCTTGGGGTAAGTATAGAGTGGACAAGTCACCAGAGCCTGAAGTGTTTCAACTAAAGCAGCTAAACCATCTGCCTTTAGAAATATAAGATTAAATGTGTGACACACTTTATGATGCTGCAAAATTAAAATGTATTGTTATTTTCTTTAGTCAGTTGCAGGGATATTGCACTTACACTTTTTCTGCAATATAAAATAACCAGGCCTTGGAAAAATTGATAGGGAAAATACCAAAATTATTCTCTGAGTTCTGTAATACAATTGCTATAAAATAAACAGGTCTTGGGAAAACTGATAGGGAAAATACCAAAATTATTCCCTGAGTTCTGTAATACAATTGCTATATAATATAATCTTCAAACTTTATATTAGTGCTTTATTTTATGTTTTTTATTTTAGAAAATGGTCAAATATTATAAAACATTGAAAAATAAGAGAAAGAATAATGAATTAAGTGTATTACTGCTGCACAATTAGAATCACATTTTTTCCCCATGCATGTATTTCCTAGAATGGAGAGCTGCAAAAATTAGTATAATAGGAAATCAAGAGATAGGTTGCTGAATTTTTCAACAGTTTCATAATACAAAGTATATATATATGCAGGATGAGAGCAATGAAAAGGTGAGATGTTACAGTCTGATTACCATACTAAGATTCAGTGACAATGACGTCTGTGTATTTGGCTTTCATGCTCCTACAGGCTACTAAGACTGTGTCAGGGTGTTGGTGTCCCCGTGGGGCAAACAATAAACTCAAATTTATCAACAGGTTGTTTGAATGGTGTTTATGAATCAGCAGACAACAGCGGTCTCAATGAGCCATGAAAATGAAGCATTTATTCACTCACATATTCAACAAATTATTCACTGAGGGCTCATGTGTATTCAACTTTTCAAAAAAGTTCATCAATAAATTCAAACATGTTTATATTGAGTAGGAATTTGTAAAGCTTATTTTTAGGCAAATATCCACTATGAACTGCCAAGTAGGACTAAGGATACACAATACTTTAGCCTTTTCCAAAGGGGATCTCTAGCAACTAATGTTTTTCATAGCAGAGCTCTGGGAAAGATTTTAGATGAATTAATCCTTACAACCAATCTGAGAGGATAGTTAGTATTATTATCCAACTGTTTTGATGAAGCAACTTAGTTTAGAAGATTAACTTGCCTGAGTTCATTCATGCATTAGCAAGTGACAGAATTGGCACTTGAGACCTAAAACTTAGTATCTACTGCAGTAAGACAGCTATGAAAGTGGAAGCTATGTTCAGCTTAAAGTAGCCATAACTGGCATAGCATTGGTATTGCTTCTAAACACCTGAAAATTTATAGGAGAATTTTGGAGCTTTCAACTCTTTCAGTATTCATTAATTTCTCCCCAGCTTTTCAGAATTTATATGCCAAGCAGCTGACAGTGGGGCCTTCTGTGATTGGCATCAGACACCCTTTACCTTATTATGCTCTTGTTTGCCATTACACTCTACCTAATTTACTCCACTTTAATTATGTTGATCTTTTTATGATATACTTTAGCCCAAGGTTTAGATATAAATCCTCATGACTTGGTGACCAATACAGTAACAAAGATATTCACCCCTAACCACCACCTTCCTCCCTTCAAGTATAAGGTAACTGTAAAAGAAACTCAAGTGTGAAAAGGGAGGAGGGGGAACATAGTCACTGGTCACTTATAAAGTCTCCTGGGTGGATATTATGAATCCCCCCTTTCTCCATGTTGGAGTAACTTCTTTAAAGGAACCTGGTTCTACTCTGTAACAGATTTGCTCCATCAGTGGAGATTACACCTTCCTTGGTGTGGCGGAATTTTAATAGCTAATCCCCTATTAGTTGAGATTTTCAAAGTTAGGTTTGCCTGAACAATCACAGGCTTTTTTTTTTTTTTTTTTTTTTATATGGACCATTTTTAAAATCATTTATTGAATTTGTTACAACAATGTTTCTGTTTCACATTTTGGTTTTTTGGCCTCGAGGCATGTGGGATCTTAGCTCCCCAACCAGAGATTGAACCCACACCCCCTGCATTGGAAGGCGAAGGGGACCACCAGGTTAACCACTGGACCACCAGGGAAGTCCCAATCACAGGCTTTGAAGCTAAAGTTTTCCTGGGCCAAACAGTTTCCTCAAAAACTCAGGAGGTTTCTGATTTATTTGCTTCCATTCAGTTCCTTGTGAAAGAAATTACAGTACAATCAGACATCTACCCAGACTAGTTCTTAAGCCTGGATAACTATTATTTACTGACATCTATACTAATTTTAATGGCAGCTACCTCAAGGCCATGTGAAATAATAGGATGTGTGAACAGACAGCATACATAATCTGATCTTGCAGCTGGGCTGGTTACCACTTTATGTCCAAGCACATTGATGTGTAGCCTCCATAATCTTATCAACAGCTGCTCAGTGGACAGAAGCAGTTGGCTTTTATAACCCTGCAAGACTCCATGTTAGTGGATTCTCAGTTAATTTAGATTGCAGCTGCCGACAAAGAAAGCCTATTTAGTAGAGTGGTATTCCCTCCTTCTCTGCCCTGGTTTGTTAATCTGGTTTGTACTACCTTGTTAAAGCAGGTAGGAATTGAAAAGAAATATCAATATTGAGACTTTTATTTGCAGGCTTTGTAGGTATCTTGTCCAGCTCCCCTGTTATTTCAGTGAAAGTGATTTCTCATGACAGCATAAAATGTGCCAAAATCTTTTAGTTCACTTCCAATTCTGATTAGTAGTTACCGTACGGTGCTATAACAAAAGTATCCAATGCCTCAGACAAGCTAGGCATTAATGCCTTCTGCCAAAACTTGATAGGTGGCTAGCCCATGGAAAGAAGGTTGGTTCGTTTCCTGAGGTCATACATGGATCCAGGCTCTTTTTACCTTCTGACCTTATCATTTCTTAGGGCTTTCTCTCAGCCTTAGTTGAAAGCTAATCTCCAGCATACCATCTGAATTCCAGTTTGAGGAAAAGGAATAAAAGTAAAAGAGATAGGGAGCCTCTATTTCAAGGAGTTGACCCATAATTTGAACATGTTACTTCCACTCACATCTCTGTCAGGATGCCTCAGTCTCATGACTGTGCATGATACAAGAATAGCTGGGGCTTTCAGATGAATATTCATGACTCTTCTGAGGCTCTGACCTTGTGTTTGCCATTAGGGACAGTACAGAGGGGAGAACTGACGTAGGGGAGAAATGGGTCCACAACTGGCAGTTTCTACCATAGAGGATGAGCACCATGATCCACTCGTGTTTCCATCAATAACTGTCCACAGATTCTATGCATTTTCTCAGAGGTTCATGCTTTTCCCCTTAACACTTTGTAGTTCTTTAGATAGAGACAGATTTAGATACACAGATATGTAGATAGATAGAATAGATCATCTTAATATCTGTCTGTTATATATGTTCCAAATATTGCCACCCCATTTGAAGGAGATACAGTCCTTTTACATACAGTCACTTTAAAAGTATTTTAATTGAATCTTTCAAAATTATTCTTCATAGTTACATTATTAATGTTTTATTTAAGAAACCATTTCCTGCATTGAGATTTTAATGTATTCTATGCAAACTTTAAAAATTTTGCTTTTCACAGTTGGCTTTAATCCATCTGGACCATATAGTTTTTGTTTTGTTTTGTTTTGTTTTTGCGGTATGCGGGCCTCTCACTGCTGTGTGCTCTCACCTCTCCCAGAGGTGTAGGTCCTGTCCCTATTCTTTTGTCTCTGTTTTTTCTTTTGCCCTACCCAGGTACATGGGGAGTTTCTTGCCTTTTGGGAAATCTGAGGTCTTCTGCCAGCATTCAGTAGGTGTTCTGTAGGAGTTGTGCCACATGTAGATGTATTTCTGATGTATTTGTGGGGAGGAAGGTGCTCTCCACATCTTACTCCTCTGCCATCTTGAAAGTCTCTGAGTCCAGAGGAAATGGGGCAGGGTTTTTAACCAATTCTCCAAAATGACTCTGATGCCAGATTCAAGGACTCCTGTCGTCAAGGATGATGCTTCCCTCCTGACGAAGGACACTTTTTTCCTTTTCTTGGTGCTTAGTCTGATTTCACGTACTCAGAGGGGGCCGCATGCAGTGGCCTCACACCCAACCCTTCTGACCAGAGTTCCTTGTGCTACATGACTCCAAAACTGTTTCTGAATGAAGAATTCGTTGGTCATATAACTGAAAAATCCAGCAAAATAGATCTCTTTCGGAAATTCACATTTTCTACCTTACTAAAAATCACCAAGACGTTCTGCAGTAATAAAACTTGTTTATGTTTATTTCATCCATTGTTCCAAATTAATTAAACCAGTAAAATTAACTTGTAAACAGAACATATAAATAATCCAGGAAAAAATTTCTATGGTAAATATTTTTTCAGTCTTATAAATCACATTATAAAGTGACTAATCAAAGAAAATTGAGTAATAAATTCAAAATATAATCTAGTACATCACAACCAAACAATCATTTTATTCACTCAGTAATATATTCATTAATAAAATTACTATTATGTGCTAATACGTACAACTCCTTTTCTACAACCCAATCTGTTTCCATGCAGATGATCATAACTGAAAAATGCAAACACCCTACAGGTATCATTTGAAATTCATACCGACTAATATTATGATAAAATTCTTAGCAAATGGGATATAAATAAATCTACTTCCACATAATAAAAGCCATATATGACAGACCCACAGCTGACATCATACTCTCTGGTGAAAATTGAAAGCTATTCTTCTAAGATCAGGAACAAGACAATGATGCCCACTATTACCACTTCTATTCAACATAGAACTGGAAATCATTACCAGAGTAAGTAGTCAAGAAAAGAAAAAAAGCATCAAAATCACAAAGGAATAATTAAAAATGTCTCTGTTCGCAGATGACATGTTATTATATATAGAAAACTCTAAAGACTCCACCAAAAAACCTGTTAGAACTAATAAAGAAATTTCAGTCCACTGCGTAAATAAATTAATGTTTCAGTTTCAGCTCCAACATGTAAAGAGTCTGGAAATCATGACTCTTATCCTTTCAACAAGAAAATACAGAACAAACTAAAAGTTGGTAACTCTTAGTGGACTCATCAAAGAAATGAAGTTGCAAGACAAACCACCACCTTAAAATCTCTAGGGTGACAGAGGAACACAGAAAGTCACAGCTGAGGTCAGGTTACTTGGAGCTGAAGCCACGGGAGGATTACTGATAAGAACAGTTAAACTTAATGTTGATGAATTGCTAGAGGCTGAATGGGGACTAGTATGATCATCACTATTGATCCCATGAACATTAAAAGACTAATACATTTTGTAAACCTTTCTGTGTTAGTTTGCTAGAGCTATCATAACAAAATACCACAGATTGGGTGGCATAACAACAGATTTATTTTCTCATAGTTCTGGAGGCTAGAAGTCTAAGGTTAAGATGTTGGCAGATTTGGTCTCTTCTGAGGCTTCTCTCCCTGGCTTGCACATGGCCACCTTTTCACAGTGTCCCCGCATAGTCTTTTCTTAAAATGTATCACTGGTATCATATTTCCTTTCCTCTAATAAGAACACCAGTCATACAGGATTAGGACCCACCCTAAAGATTTCATTTTAACTTAATCACCTATTTAAAGACCTTATCTCCAGATAAGTTTACATTTTGAGGTACTAGGGATTTGGAGTTCAACATATGAATTTTAAGCAGGACACAATTCAGTCTATAACACTTTCTTTGTCCACAGATTTGATGACTTAGATGAATTGGCCAATTCCTTTAACAACACAACTACCAAAACTCCCACAGGAGAAATAGATAAAATGACTAAGTACAATACTATTACAGATTAATTCAATATTTAGTAACTTGCCAAAAAAGTAAGTGTCTGATCCAAATACTTTCTCTATTGAATTCTACCAAAAATTTAAGGAAGAAATCAAACTAATACTTTACAATCTCTTCCAGAAAACAAAAGCAGAGGGAACTCTTCCTAACTCATTTTAATGGGCCAGCATTACTCTAATACCAAAACCAGATAAATATATTTTAAAAAGGAAAACTACAGACCAGTATCTCTCGTGAACATAGATTAAAGAATCCTTAGTAGAATATCAGCAAATCAAATCCAACAACATACTAAAAAAATGATATACCAATGACGAAGTGGAATTTATTCCATGTACCCAAGACTGCTTTAATCTTTAAAATCAATTAATGTAATCCAGTGTATTGATAGACTAAAGGTAAAAATATCACCTCTAATCTCTCCTATTATATCTCATACTGAAAGTCCTAGTTAGTGCAATAAGACAAAAAGAAAGAAAAAGTATACAGATGGAAAGGGAGAAATAAAACTGTCTTTATTTGCAGATGACATGATTGTCTAGGAAGAAAATCCCAAATAATCAAAAATCAAATAATCAAAAGAAAAAAGCATCCTGGAACTAATAAACAGCAAGGTCACTGCATACAATACAAGATAATAAACAAAAGTCAATTTCTCTCTTACCCATCAATGGCAATTGGGATTTGATATTAAAAACAAAATACTGTTTATAATAACACCAAGATGAAATATTCAGGTATAAATCGGATAGAAATGTCCACAGGTGGAAAACTACAAAACTTTGGTTAAAGAAATCAAAGAATAAATAAATGAGGAGATGTTTCATGTTCATGGATTGAAGGACTCAATATTAAGATGTCAGTTCCTTCACACTTGGTTGATATATTTAACAGCTTTATTCATAATTGTCAAAAAACTGGAAACTACCAAAATAAGTTTCAATAGATGAATAGATAGACAACAATAGATCCATACAATGGAATTAGTATCCAGGAATAAAAGGAAATGTGTGATCAAGCCACAAATCCATATTGTTAAGTGAAATGCTAGTCAGAAAAGGCTACATATTATATGATTCCAATTATATGATATTCTAGAAAAGGCAAAACTATAGAAGCAGTGATTGCTTGGAGTGTGGGGAAAGGAAGACAGGGATAAATAAGGGAAAAACAGGAGATTTTCAGGGGAGTTAAACCATTCTGTAGGATATTGTAATGGTGAAAATATGGGATTGTGTTTGTTAAAATGCATAGAGTTTACTGCATGGAATGAATTTTAAGGTTCACAAATAAAAAAATTATTTAGGAAGTAGAGGGATCCCAGGAAGCAATGTGGACTGTGACAATAGCACGTCACTCTATTTACAAATGTATGAAACAACCTCAGTGAAAGTTGTGGGGGTGGGTGGGTGATGAACTAAGTAACTTTGGAAATAAGGGGCATATGTAGGACTGAAGGCAAAATGGGCTTCCCCAAAGCATTGCATTCTAGCTGATAAAGTTATTCCCACTGGGGTACTGTTAAAAATTCCAATATTTCTACTGTACTGGAATTGAAAAATGAATTAAAAGGATAGCAAATAAATTAAAAGGATTGCAAATAAAAGGATAGCAAAGAAGAACCCGGTTTCTTTGTCGGAGTAGAAATTTACATAAAATCAAGGGTAGGAGGCTAGAATGATTCCTCTGATAGTGGACTGATGTCCACTATGATGAGACATCCAACATCATTAAAGACATAATTAAAGACATAATTTAGAGTTGGAAACATCGGACAATTAGATTAATATAGATACAGGTTATTACAGATATTTTTAATGTAAATATATATGGATTAGTATATACACATATATTTCTTTGATAAGTTTACTGAGAGGGTATAAAGGAAAAGACACTTCAGTAGGACTTGTACAATTTAACATCCAGATCTTGCTTTCTAATATTATTTTTGAATAAAATGAACCAGAGCTCCTCAGATAAATGGTTGATTCTAGAACTGTGTCCAGAAATATACAAGATGAAACTGAAGCACTGCAGTGCCAGAAAATAAGGAAATGCTCAAAAGTACTTCAAAAATACCAACACTGATAGAAGCACATCAAAGAGGCACAAGAGCCAAGTCAAAGAGCATCAAATTGTCGGTAATGAAACAGAGTAAGAAAATAAATTAATGCCGTACTGGATTGTAATCCAAAGTCTAATATACATATCATGAGTCCATACTGATATAAATGATTCTACAAATAAGCAAATAAATGAGAGAGAAGAGACAAATCTTCCATGCAGAAGAATTCCAAATAATTTATGTAGACGCTCCATCATCAAGGAGGGAGAGCATAAGTTCCTCCCTGTGAGATGCACAGTGATTTCCTTCCTGAGTACAGTATGGAAAGAAAAAGCGGATAAGAGTAACTTTACAGTAGAAAATCCTGACAAGCACTCCCTAGGTCAGGGGATCAAGGTCAACAACAACAGGCATTAATCATGTCGATACTATGTTCCCTTTAATGGTGCAATGAAAATGGTACTTTACTTCTCCTGCCCGCCTACCCAAAGCACATAACTACAGTCTAATCATGAGCAAAACGTCAGACAAATTTCAATAGAGATTTATGCTACAAAATTTCTGACCAATAGTCCTCAAAACTCTCAGCGTCATCAAAAATGTCTGAGAGATGTCTGAGATGTTGTCAAAGGATACAAACTTCTAGTTATAAGATGAATAAGTTCAGGGGATCTAATGTACAGCATGGCGACCATAGTTAACAATACTGTATACTTGAAAGTTGCTAAGAGAATTATCTTAAATGTTCTCACCATCACAACAAAAAAGGTAATTATGTGGGGTGAAGGATGTGTTAATTAACATTATCATGGTAATCACTTCATAATATATACATGTGTCAAATCATCATGTTTTACACCTTAACACAATGTTATATGTCAATTATATCTCAATACAGCTGGAAAAACAAAGAAAATAAGTCTGAGAAACTCACATAGACAACAGAAATCTAAGGAGACAACTAAATGTAATGTGGTCTCCTGAGTGGAAACCTGAAACAAATAAACAAATAAGGATATTAGGTAAAAACTGAAAAAAACCCTGAATAAACTATAGGCTTTAGTTAAGAATAATGTATGAATACCTGTTCAACAATTGTAATAAATGTACTATACTAACGTAGAGGTTAATAAGAATGGAAATTGAGGGATAGTTATATGGGAACTCTATTATCTTCTCAATTGTTCTGTTAATCTGAAACTTTTGTAAAGTATAAATCTGTAAAACAATTCAATGGCCTTACAATAGCCCACAAAGTCCTCTGTAATACCGACCCAGTGCTACCTCTCTAGGTGCATCTTCTACTGCCTTCCCTTTACTCAGTTGGCCTCGGCCACACTACTTTCCACACTGGTCCTCAAGGACACGCTATATCCACTCCCACCTCAGGGAGTGCATACCTGCTGTTACTTCTACCTGGAGCATTCTTTCTACAGATAACTGCTTAGCTCAAATCCTCAGTTCTTCATGTCTTTGCTCAAATATGCCATCATAAGAGAGAGCCTCCCAACCTATCACAGGTAAAATAAACTTTCCCCATCTCATTTCCTGAAATCCCTATCATTCTTGCTCAATTTTATTATCCTTCATAGAATTTATCAGTATTTGACATGTTATATATTTACATGTTTATTTATTTAAGGTCTGTCACCTTCTACTAGCACATAAAGCAGCATGTGGGGAGGAATTTGACTATTTTATTCACTGCTGTATGCCCAAAATTTAAGAGTATGTAGTCAATGGTTGGTATTTAATATATGAATGAATAAAGCATGCACTAGGTTGACAAATACATATAAAATCTCTCTAAATATATGTTAGTCTATCAGCAATATATATATATAAATACTACATTATAGTAAAACTTTCTCCTCACTCATCCTTAATTTCTGTGAATTTTTCAGAGCTTAAGTTTACATTTTATATCTGTACAACACTTTATAATATTTCCATTGTGACAGCTGCACTAGGCATAATGCTGTTTGCAGCACAGTGTGAATTGCAATCTGGGATATATAATGTTTAAATCTCTGACTAAACTGGAATATATAATTTAGTAATGTAGTAAAAAATGTGCATGAACTTGGCATTAAAAATGACAATAAAATATTATTACCAAGCAGAACTTTGGAATACTTCTTGTAGACTTCTTGAGTGTGTACTAGAAAGGAAATGCTTTACTAGTATTCAGTTCATGAACTTTACTGCAAAAAAAATGACAATTGAGTTACATAGTGGTGTCACAATTTGGATGTAATATCAAAAACCTGGAGGATGTAAGGTATGAGAAATAAAATACTAAATATGCTTCCTATTGAGCATTTAAATCTGTTCTAAACATGAAATGAACCCATACATTTCCATTTTATTTTTCTTCCAACTGTATAAGCTGGGGAAATGCTGTTCTGTATATTGAATATGCTGAAATTAGTCCCAGCAGAGACAAACATGTAAAACAAGTGATCTGGAAAAACCCATTATTGAGAGACATTTTTAAACAATGAAAAGTAAGATATATATGATTTTTCAAGTATGATAACTAACACTGACTCATTGCAGCTAAGATATTCACAATACAAATTTTAAAAAAAGACACCCTCACAAGGTTGAACAGCCATTAATATATTCTTCAAACACATCACAACCACCTGACATTTCTAGACTCATCCACTTGCCATTAATGTATTTTATTGCTTTAAGATTTCAGTAGAAGTTCTGAGCTTTGGATTTGGGAAATTCTAGGTGCTCTAAATTATTCAATGCATTGGAAATAATTTATTAAGCCTTGGTTAAAAAATGATAAATTGCTCATTGGATAAATATTACTATTATTTAAGAAATATTAATGGAACATCTACTATATTTGTTTTAAGGAAATATTATTCATCAAGAAAAAGTCATTGAAAATCTACTCTATTAACGGAAATCTCACAGATCCAAAATTTGGAGAAATAATAGGGAAGATAAGCGTCATAAATATTTATAATACAAAGAAGAATATATTGAGTTGTATCACTATTTTTGTATGTTTATAATAGAGAAATGAATGCGATTCCACACAAGATAGTTGATAAACATGGATTTCTGGCAACCATTCCTAAACCAAGACTTAGAGATACCACCAAAGAGAGAAGGAACTATATGTATACAAACCTGCAGTAAAAATCATTAAGAACTTCTTTGGACTGAAAAAGCTTGGAAAAGAGACAATAGAATAAAAGATCAAGAAGGAGGAGCAACGAAACTGGTTGGAATGGGTTGGAAGAGAGCTTCCGGGTTACGTCCTTCTCTTTCTTCTATATTACCCTGGGTATATCAATACCTGTGCTACCAAGACTATGAATCAGTTATCTGGTAGTTGGTTTTTTTTAAAAATTAATTATTTTTGGCTGTGTTTGGTCTTCGTTGCCGTGTACGGGCTTTCTCTAGTTGCGGTGAGAGGGGGCCACTCTTCATTGTGGTGCATGGGCTTCTCATTGCGATGGCTTCTCTTTGTTGTGGAGCACGGGCTCTAGGTGCACAGGCTTCAGTAGCTGTGGCTCACGGGCTCAGTTGTTGTGTTTCGCAGGCTCTACAACACAGGCTCAGTAGTTGTGGCACACGGGCTTAGTTACTCCGTGGCATGTGGGATCTTCCCAGACCAGGGCTCGAACCCATGTCCCCTGCATTGGCAGGCGGATTCTTAACCACTGCACCACCAGGGAAGTCCCCTGATAGTTTTAAAATATATCCGCAGTGTCCTTGACGTTCCTAGCATCAAAAGGCAGAGTCTTAATTCCCCTCATCTTCAGTATGACTGACTTCAGTGGCCGACTACAGACAAATACAGCAATGTGGAAGTGCTGATGTTCTACTTCAGAAACTAGGTCACAAAAAGTACTGGGAATTCCTCTATCTGGGATTGCTTAGTCTGGGGAGGTTAGCTGTCATGCCCTGAAGACAGTCAAGTAGCCTATGGATAGTCTCAGTTAGCAAGCAACTGAGGTGCCTGCTAATAACTGGTGAGAATCTGAGGCCTTCTGCCAAAAGCCATTGAGTGCACCATCTTGGAAGCACACTCTTCAGCACTTACCAACATTCCACCTGAAACCAAGTGAGAGATTCTCAGTCAGAACTATATTTCTAAGATGCTCCTGAATTTTTGAGCCACTACACCCTGAGAAACTAAATGTTTTGTTAGAACATTAAGTTTTGGGGTAATTTTCTATGCAGCAATATATAACTAAAGCAATATTTTAACTAAAGGAAAAGGAAAACTTTTCCTTATTGAATTAGGAGCTCTCCTTAAATGATACCCATAGGACCAAACCCTATCTTTTATGATGCACAAATATTTTTCCAATGTATTTTGCTCTTTTGGCTCTGTGTAAGACGTTTGTTGTCAAAAAACCTTTCAGAGTTGAATATATTTAATATTTATGTCATATATTTAAGAGCTTCTATGTGTTGCCTTGGGTGAAATGGAGCAGAATTCAGAGGAATAGCATAGGACAGATGATGAGTAACGGGGATGAGGCCATTATTTTCAAGCTGTGATTTGGCATAATTTAAAAGAGGGATAGATGTAAAGACTTTACATTTTTATTGCAGTTGGCTAAGGGGTCTTTTAAGGAAGGGACTTCTTTTAGAAGCTTCCTCAGACTAATCAAAAAAATGAACTGCATTAACATCATTGGAAGTTTGTGATGTTCTTTTCCTCTTTTCTATTGAAATGAACAATTTTTGTCAATATCAAATGTTCCCTAAAGTTACAACTGTACCTCTAAATTATTTTTGGTAAAATTACGCAGTTTAGACAGATAAACACATAGATTAGAGTTACACTGTAAGTGCATGAAAGAAGCCGGTGTCTGGCCCAAATGACCTAGACTAAGAAGAGCTCATAAGCATCTGACAATGTTCAGGAGATATAATGCTTGCATAACTCACATATTCAGTCACAGTTTAATGCTTCACTTGCTCCAGCTGAAGACCCAAAACATTTTCCAATCCCAATGAAAGAAGGGTTAGAGAAAAAAATCTCTTTTAGAACTAGATTATCTCAAACAAAATAAATATGATTGAGAAAGGTTCTAATGTGTTACTATTTTTAATGTTTCTTTAACTTTTATGAGAATGGGATAAATAACTCATTATGTTTTTATTTCAAACTATTACACATTGTCCTATATATTTTACAAATTTGTAAAACATATTTTTTGTTTGTTACAAAAAACTCATATCCACCTTCCAAAGAATAAAGGGAAATCTAAGTTTGTCTTCTGAGACGCTGTCAGCCCTGAGCTCTTTTCTCTGTGTGCCTATACAATGCACAGACTCAGTTCAGGAATTCTTACTAGGTCAAATCACATACCTGCAGGCTTCTTGCAATGGAATGTTTCATTTCTACAATGTCAGGTATTTTTCTTCCTTTATTATACTTAATTTTCCTTGAAGCTTGAATAGGAGTGAAAAAAATATATTTCTGCTATTATTTTCCAGCATACACAGATCCACTCCTTAAAGGTCATCTGAAAATCACTGGGTAAGATATTTAGATCAGGCCAGAGTAGCACATTAATAAGTGCCAGAATGAACAAAACCTAAATGTTAGAGAGTTGAACTTTGGAATGTCAGATTTTGGGAGTTTTTTTTTTTATTATTATTATTTTAACCAGGTTCTTTAGTTCTAAGACAAAATAATAAATTCTCCTTGCCACAAGTTTATTGATAGATATAAAGGAAAAATAACTGGAGTTTGTGCTCCATTTGTCAGCTCAGAAGGCTCCCACTCGAGTTACATGCATTCTCCTGAGCCACTTTGTTATCTTTTCTTCATGCTTGAGTGGCAGAATTTGGTTGAGAGCCCTGGAGGGCAATTCATGCCCAGGCAAGTCAGAGGGCACAGGTGAACAAAGAGGAATATGATCATTTTAATGTATTGCCGGATTCAGTTTGCTAGTATTTTGTTGAGGATTTTTGCATCTATGTTCATCAGTGATATTGGCCTGTAATTTTCTTTTTTTGTGGTATCTTTGTCTGGTTTTGGTATCAAGGTAATAGTGGTCTCATAGAATGAGTTTGGGAGTGTTCCTTCCTCTGCAACTTTTTGGAAGCATTTCAGAAAGATAGGTGTTAACTCTTCTCTAAAGGTTTGATAGAATTCTCCTGTGAAGCCATCTGCTCCTGGACTTTTGTTTGCTGGGCGTTATTAAAACACAGTGTCAATTTCAGTATTTGGGATTGGTCAGTTCATATTTTCTATCACTTCCTG
Organism: Tursiops truncatus; assembly: GCF_011762595.2. Lineage (NCBI taxonomy): Eukaryota > Metazoa > Chordata > Mammalia > Artiodactyla > Delphinidae > Tursiops > Tursiops truncatus. The sequence goes on along the minus strand of NC_047034.1, from coordinate 10,644,326 downwards.
GATCAGTCTTGGGAGATTGTACCTTTCTAAGAATTTGTCCATTTCTTCTAGGTTGTCCATTTTATTGGCATATAGTTGTTTGTAGTAATCTCTTATGATCCTTTGTATTTTTGTGGTGTCAGCTGTAACTTCTCCTTTTTCATTTCTAATTTTATTGATTTCAGCCCTCTCCTTTTTTTTTCTTCATGAGTCTGGCTAAAGGTTTATCAATTTTGTTTATCTTTTATGTATATGTATAACTGAATCACTTTGCTGTACACTTAAAACTAACACAACATTGTAAATCAACTATACTCCAATACAAAACAAAAAATTCTTTAAAAATAATAAAAAAGGGAAAGAAAGACAAATATATAGGAAGGTTTTATGGGTGAAGTAGTTAAGAAAATTTGTGGCTCTTGTCAAACCAAAAGTATCGGAGAAGTTCAAAGCAGGCACCAATAACACTTACTGAAATAAAAAGAGTGGATATATGTATAGATATAACTGATTCACTTTGCTGTATACCTGACACTAACACAACATTGTAAATCAACTATACTCCAATAAAAAATTTTTTTAAATATGGAAAAAATAAATAAAATGCTGGGAAAAAATGGGAAGACTAAAGTGGAGAATTAAGTAAATGTAAATACACTTTATAAAATAGTCATAAATAAACAAGAAAGACAGTGACAAAACATAAAGACATGTGCTATGCTTTTGAAGTTCCATAAAGCTTTAGGTAAGAGCAGAGTAGGGAAAAATGGTTGGGTGATAACACTTTCCCAGTTTCCAAAAGTCAGAGACCCCAGACCAACACCAGATCATCACGATATCACATTATTGAGAGGGGGATTTTTGCGGAAACTAATGCCCGTGGCCGGCGATTTGTACTGTGAGTATTGAAACACCCGCATTTGAGGAAATATCAACAACTTTTTCTGCACTTCATGTATTTATTTGAAACTTTGTACACATCTTACTAAAGCATTCTAATATTTCGTTAGAGTGTGATAGGTGGTATAGCAGGCACCTCTGTGCAGGGGAACAGAACATCAGAACATCTATTACAAACACACCGTATTTCACTGCACTTTCCCCGGAAGAGCAGACTCTACACTTTCTGGCGGCAATGTTTTTTAGTCCTGTGGGTATTATTTCCTCTAGAATATGTTCTTTTATTTTACCTGATAGTCGACAAGGTGGATCTTTGTGGGGGGCTCTTTTAGAAATGCCACAAGAAAGTCCAGGTGTGGGACTACCACCACATTCACCAGAATGGTCAGTTACCCATTCTCTAGCTACTGCTAGCAAAAATTGCTTGTAAGTCATTTTATTCTATGCATTAAGGCTACAATAAAATCTCCAAAATATATAAACAGCTCATGCAGCTCAATATTAAAAAAACAAACAACCCAATCCAAAAATGGGCAGAAGACCTAAACAGACATTTCTCCAAAGAAGACATACAGATGGCCAAGAGGCACATGAAAAGCTGCTCAAAATCACTAATTATTAGAGAAATGCAAATCAAAACTACAATGAGATATCACCTCACACCGACTAGAATGGGCATCTTCAGAAAATCTACAAACAACAAATGCTGGAGAGGGTGTGGAGAAAAGGGAACCCTCTTGCACTATTGGTGGGAATGTAAATAGATACAGCCACTATGGAGAACAGTATGGAAGTTCCCTAAAAAACTAAAAATAGAACTACCATATGACCCAGCAATCCCACTACTGGGCATATACCCTGAGAAAACCATAATTCAAAAAGACACATGCACCCCAATGATCATGGCAGCACTATTTACAATAGCCAGGTCATGGAAACAACCTAAATGCCTAACAACAGATGAATGGATAAAGAAGATGTGGTACATATATACAATGGAATATTACTCAGCCATGAAAAGGAACAAAATCGGGTCATTTGTAGAGACGTGGATGGATCTATAGACTGTCATACAGAGTGAAGTAAGTCAGAAAGAGAAAAACAAATATTGTATATTAACGCATATATGTGGAATCTAGAAAAATGGTACAGATGAACCAGTTTGCAAGGCAGAAATAGAGACACAGATGTAGAGAACAAACGTATGGATACCAAAGGGGGAAAGTAGCGGTGGGGGGGTGGTGGTGGTGGGATGAACTGGGAGATTGGGATTGACATGTATACACTAATATGTATAAAATAGATAACTAATAAGAACCTGCTGTGTAAAAAAAAATAAATTAAAGTCAAAAAATAAATAAATTTTAAATGCATTGAATAAACCACAATTACTCAAATAGAAACACACTTTCTTATACCATTTTCGAGTTTTCCAGAGGATATTTGAAGTTTGCCAGATATTGATCAGATCCATCAACTCCTTTCATATATTTATTATACTCTAATATTCAAATGGGCTTAGTTATCTGAAGTCCTCCTGTCTTCCTTTCCTGTAGATGCTATGGAGGTGTCATGAGTAGTTGTCACCGTGTGGACTAGCCTCTTGTCCTTCCATATAAGAAGAATCACTTCTCACTTCCATAAGAATGTCATTTCTTCCCCCTGTAGATTTTTAGGTTTCTCCTTTAATTGGTTTGGTAGACCACGATTCTCTCTTATAGTCCCACAAACTCTGGTTTTATTTTTCAACAATATTTCAGATGTGGACACACTGCTGTAATAATTGTCTTGATAAATATGGTGCCATGAACCAGGATAAGGTCGTTGGACCAACAATATTGTTTCTTTCCTTCACCCATGAAAATCTCAAGGTTGCATACATATCCAGCTTCACTTTCACTAACCAGCCTGACCAAAATTCCATATTTTGTAAGTTTTCTGGGATTATAGGTTTTGAGTCATCCTCTCCGCTTTATCATTGCCTCATCAAGTGATAGCTCTTGTTTGGGTATATAGATCGATTGAAATTTTGGTGGAAAATAATCCAAAAGAGGTTTAACTTTTGAAATTCTGTCTGCAGGAAGTAGAGTTTCTGAGTTGTCATCAAAGTGAAGAAATGTCATTATTTGTTTGAAGCTTCTTCTCGTCAGAATCTTTGGAAAGATAGGTGTTTCAAGTCAGGGATCAGTCGACCAATATCCTTTCCAGTGTGACTTTATTTGTCCCATCAAAATTATTAATACAAGAAACTTCTTCCTGTCACTATTGGTTACATCAGTCCATTTTAAAGCCTTATATACTTTTTATATGATTTTTCATTCTGTTGTTGATAAAAGTTTGTTTGAGAAGTGACCAACTCAGAAAAGTCATTACCCAGAAACTAACACACCATTGTAAAGCAATTATACTGCAGTAAAGATGTTAAAAAAAATAAAAGAAAAGAAAAAAAAGAAAAAGTCGCTACCAAAAATCAATTCTGTTATTTCACTAACACTTTGCAGGTTATTACATGCAATAGTTACACCTGTGACACACCTATGACGTCTTCTAATTTTAGTGAAATATTGTCTTCAATCCACTTTTCTGTAGAAGCAAAGGAGCATTCTCCAGCACCGTGAGTTTAATTTTCACTTTCCGTATGTATCAGAATCAATCACTAAGGTTTTTTGTCCTTTTGTTGGTGTAATATTCACATTGGCTGAATCAGAACTATATTCTGAAGAACTATCATCTTCTGAGACTAGTATGTATGTCACTCAGACCATCAGAGAAAGTATCTGCATAAAATTCACCGAAAAATTCTTCACTCAAAATTTTGCGATGCATCGTTTTTGAAAATTTTACAATAATAAGCTTGTGTTTATTGTATACACAAGGTTGGAACAAAAACCTAACGGAGCAAAATGTGAAAAGATAACGACAATCATAAATTGTACAATGAACGCTTGATCAATTTTAGGCTCTAACAACTTAACACAGTGATGTTAATTGTATCTCTCTCTAAAAACGTATTGATAATGTCTCCAGTCAATAATGTGATATTGTTTATATATTCTTTACAAAGGTGCTATATTTCTCAATAATATTTTCTCATTTAGTGTTCTCAAAAATCAGCATCAGCATATAGCACCAGCGCTGGGAAGTCCAAGTCCTTGAAGCTTGGGTTTCTTATAAATAAGAAAGGCTTCATTCTGACCATGAAGTTGGTCAATATAAGGTAGTCCAGTGATTTATTCTTCCGCCCTGGCCCTCTGGAATAGGTTTTTCAAACAAACCTGGATAGCGGTCTAGAAGTAGGTGAAGCTATGTAATCTGAGTTGGTTACTTGGAGTAGAATAGAAAGCCATTTGATATAAATTTGGAATTAGTTGCAAAATAACGTTTTGCAAAGATATGTTTATGTTCCTTGGATGAAGAGTTTTAGGAACTGAGCTCCCCATGTGGGTTCCTGCTGGTGTGTAGGCTCTGTATCATTCTCTGGGCCATGGAATTATAAGATTCCCTGACTCCCCTCATAAGGTTTCAATAGGTATCCCAAGGTAAGTTTTGTCCTGTGAAGACACTGGTGGGAGAATGTCTAGCTGGATCAAGAGATGACTTATCAGACACTATACATGTTCATTTCTTTAGGAACTTCATCTTAGAGTCTTACACTAGAAACTGAAAAGATAGAGGAAAAAAACAGTATTTGTAATAGAGTCTCCCTCCAGTTATTAATGTTCAACTGCTGACAGCTTCTAAGCCTCACTCCTCTCTCTTCTCCTCTTCCTGCATGCTCTCATCTTTGACACCAGTGGGTGATTTAAACCGTGCAAGCCCCTGCCCACAGACAGATCCCAGCCCCATCCCCTAATCACAATAAAAAACCTAAGTCAGTCTTCTTTCACTACCTTCTCAAGCTACCTTTGGACCAGCTTGGTAGGCTTGCCTTGTCCTTCTTGGAAAACCTTATTATGTAAATAGTATACCTTTCATGCCCTATTGGTGTGTGTGGCATATTTAGTCTCAATATCTGAACCAAATTTTGGATGGGGGTCCATCCTGTCCCTGTGTGATGCTCACAATGAGATGGGATTTATAATTTGTAGGAGACAAAGTAAACTTAGCATTTGGAAGACTGAGGAAAGGAAATCAGAGCCCATATCTATTGTGAAATTTGCCTCAACGCTGCAACACAGAGAGATCCTCATATTTAAGTCAAGGGTCCTTAGGGGATTACACTGTTTCTGAACAGTGGCAAAAGTTTCTCTATTGGATTTTACTGGAAACACCAAGATAGAAATTGCCTACTCTCCAAAATATCCCCAAAGGACAACTTGCTGATCAAGAAAAGATAATTCTAAGTCTATTGCCATATGGGAGAACGTCATCTTAACAGTCATGTATATAAAAGTATCTGTATAAAGCTTTAAAATATACAGTTATAGGTATGGCTGGATGGGTAGAGATAGAGATAGTGACAGCTATGTATAGAGACACTTAAAATTACATGTTGGAAAGAATTTAACAAATAATATTTGTTTCTTTTAATTTTTTCTTGGTAGCATGATTTTGGGTGCTGTCTAATGTATTACTTATAATTTTGTATTTTCTAATCAACTAATTTTCCTTTCCTTCTTTTGCACTTTTTTTCCTGGATCTCAATTAGCAAGAGTGAAGTTACTCATTCCACTCAGTTCAAGGCACATTATTCTTTTTCTTCTCCCAGCTTTAATGAGGGATGATTGACAAATTAAAAACTGAATATATTTAAGTTGTGCAATGTGATGTGTTTGTTTGTTTGTTTGCTTTTTTGCAGTACACGGGCCTCTCACTGTTGTGGCCCCTCCCGTTGCGGAGCATAGGCTCTGGACGCGCAGGCTCAGCGGCCATGGCTCACGGGCCCAGCTGCTCCATGGCATGTGGGATCTTCCCGGACCAGGGCACGAACCCGTGTCCCCTACATAGGCAGGCAGACTCTCAACCACTGCACCACCAGGGAAGCCTTGCAATGTGATGTTTTGATAGAAGTATACCGGTGTGCCGATTACCACAGTCAAGCTAATTAACATATTCATTGTTATCTCTAAAACGTTCCCTCTTACTTGATGTACATGAACGATCTTACATGTCTTATAAGATATGTAAGATCTTATACCCTTAGAAATACTTAGTGCATTCAGCTTTTGAATTTTTGCCAGTCCAACAAGGATAAAATAATATCTCAGAATTGAATTTATTTCCTTTGTTTTCCCTGAATACTAATGATTTTGAGTATCTCATTATACAGTGGTTAGTGTTTTGAGTATTTTTCTAAGTTTTCAGTTATTTTTTTAATCATTTATCTTACATTCAACTCGACAATGGACATAGATTAATTATTAGGTTCATGATGAAAAAAAAAAAAAAACCCAAATTGTGATACCTTAAATTGAAGGGTTTTATGATTTAATGATATTCTCACATATTTTGGAAAGTTAGAAAATGTCTTGTAAGATGGAAGAGCTTCTCTGTTTTCCTCTCAAAAAAGAGATTGTAACCTTTAAATGGCAAAGTTTCAGCTGTCAAAATATATGCTGAGATGTTGGTGCCGTATTAACCTACAATGAACATAATTGCCATTGGTTCAAGAGCAACAGCAGGAAGTATGGGTCGCCCTTCTAGAACCTTTGACTTTCTACAGAATAGTAGGAAAAAAAGAGTCCATGTGGACCTTAAATGTGAAAATGGTACTGATGTTTCACTTTTAAAAGAAATAGAAAAGAACTTTAAAAGTACACTTATAAAACAAGTTTTAAAAACTTATAAACAATACACTCCTTTATTATTTTTATATCACACTAAACAAGTATTAGCATTTTCATGATCAATTTGTTTAAAATAATAAATTGGTAAGCTAATATTTTAGAAGTGGTATATGCAACATACAGAATGAACTTAACTTTCTCTTTTATAGGTTATGTACATACATTTGAATCTTATCAGCATAGCTCATTAATTGATTGGTATAACAATTTTTATACTCTCTGTGGCTTTATTATCAAATAATATATGAGTAAAAGCCTACAACACTTTAAATAATTTATACCATATTTAAACAATAGTAAATCAGTGAATTAACTGACCTGGATATGTAGAATTAAACATGTCAGTGGTTTTAAAACACTAATGTTAACTCATTTTTTTTCTGCCAGTAATATTTTTGTTATCATTAAATGGCATTGCCATTAGAGCATAAAGAATGCATAGTTTTCTTTGCAAGAATTCTTGCCGATTTCAAATTATGCCTGATTCACAGTATCATTCCTGAATTTTAATGGTTAAAATTTAATTTTAGTAATCTTTTGTTAAAATGGAAGAATATGGTAAATATAAAAGCACAAAGGCTTGGAGTGTTTCTTTCATACTTATTGTCCCCTTGAATACACATTTATTTTCACAAAGGTATTAACTGTCAGAGACAGCATACATGACTTTATATTTCTGCTACCTAAGATAATTCCTAAGAACAGTAGATTTGCAATAAATAGTTGTTGTAGTAATGGAAAATAATAAAGGTACATGGGAAAATGTTTAGCTTCATGCACAATGTAATTACATATTAAAATTTAAAAAAATAGAATTGATAGTTCTATTTTTAGTTGTTTAAGGAACTTCCATACTGTTTTCCATAGTGGCTGTATCAATTTACATTCCCACCAACGGTGCAAGAGGGTTTCCTTTTCTCCACACTGTCTCCAGCATTTACTGTTTGTAGATTTTCTGATGATGGCCATTATGACCAATGGGAGGTGATATCTCATTGTAGTTTTGATTTGCATTTCTCTAATAATTAATTAGTGATGCTGAACATCTTTTCATGTACCTCTTGGCCATCTGTATGTCTTCTTTGGAGAAATGTCTATTTAGGTCTTCTGCCCATTTTTGGATTGGGTTGTTTGTATCTTTGATGTTGAGCTGCATGAGCTGTTTGTATATTTTAGAGATTAATCCTTTGTCTGTTGTTTCGTTTGCAAATATTTTCTCCCATTCTGAGGGTTGTCTTTTCGTCTTGTTTACGGTTGCCTTTGCTGTGCAAAAGCTTTTAAGTTTAATTAGGTCCCATTTGTTTATTTTTGTTTTTATTCTCATTACTCTAGGAGGTGGGTCAAAAAAGACCTTGCTGTAATTTATATCAAAGAGTGTTCTACCATATGACCCAGCAATCCCACTCCTGGGCATATACTCAGAGAAAACCATAATTCAAAAAGATACATGCATCCCAATGTGCACTGCAGCTCTATTTACAAAAGCCAGGACATGGAAGCAACCTAAATGTCTGTCAACAGAGGAGTGGATAAAGAAGGTGTGGTACATATATACAATGGAATATTAATCAGCCATAAAAAGGAACGAAAGTGGTTCATTTGTAGAGATGTGGATGGACCTAGAGACTGTCATACAGAGTGAAGTAGGTCAGAAAGAGATAAATATCGTATATTAATGCATATATGTGGAATCTAGAAAAATGGTATAGATGAACTTATTTGCAAAGCAGAAATAAGAGACACAGATGTAGAGAACAAATGTACGGATACCAAGGGGGGAAGGGGTGGTGGGATGGATTGGGAGATTGGGATTGACATATGTACACTACTATATATAAAAGAGATAACTAATGAGAACCTACTGTTAGCACAGGGAACTCTACTGAATGCTCTGTGGGGACCTAAATGGGAAGGAAATCCAAAAAATAGGGGATATATGTATACATATAGTTGATTCAATTTGCTGTACTGTAGAAAGTAACACAACACTGTAAAGCAACTATACTCCAATAAAAATTTAAAAAATAAATAAAAAGAATTGAGTTTTCTCATCTATCGATTCCCAGTAAAACTGACTCAGAATTAATGATTGCACTATGAATGTATATCATCATTTCAGGAATTGCAGTTAAATTTCCTGGTGGGGAATAGTCACCAATTAGCTCCAGAGGGAGTGTAGGCCAAATGACAGAGATTCAGTAAAACTCTGGTTAAAAATTTCATTGGGCTTAAGTTTAGGGCAGGAAAAATATGCAGTGTGAAAATAAGTGAGGAGATTATTTTCTTTCATCTATTTTCACTTAAGACTCTTGTATTAAACATGGTAGTCCATGACACTGGAAAGCCCAGTGAGCAATATACATCCAGGAGTGCAGGTTTCAAGAATAACGGGAGAGAAAAATGGTCTAACTTCCTTGCATGCTTTTGTTTTTCCTTTGTTTTAATCAAGAGAAGCTGACCTATGATAATTCTTTAGGCAAATTTAAAGTTCTTAGGCCAATACTAATAAGAGATTAGGGCACAATGGATTCTAATATGACTCTTTTATGATCGCCAGTTCCTGAAATCTCTGGTTTGCAAAGATTTAAGTGATGGGGTCTGACTAATCTGCATGAAAAGTTCACAGTATTTTGAGTGGAAAGAAAATTCTTTACAAAATCCTGTGTCCTGGGACTAAATATTGGCTCCACTCAGGCACAGTGTCAAAGGTGGGTAATAAATCTCTTAAAAATAAAATTGCCAAAAGAAAAGTAATAATGTAAACAGATAATTCTAGGTTAAGAAAAGGCCTTAAGGATCTGAGAAGAATGACAAATTTGGACAGAGAAAGTAGTTGTTACAGGAAACTTATTCTAACCTTGTCACGTAACAGAATCCCTGTGCTTAGAGGAGCAATGGTTGAACATGGAAGAGTACCAAAGCAGGGAATATTCTGGTCTGAACTTGGTGCTGGGGACTGGGATTATTCTCCCTCAAATAACTAGAGCCACCTGTGCAGGGGACATGCAATTGTGAGAAACAACTGCAGAGCAGCCTAGCAGGCTGTAGATGATGACATCCCAACAGCGAAGAGCAGAATTAATAAACTGGAGAATAGAAAACAGTAGAGAAAATCAGTTATAACAAGCACAGATCAAAAATGTTCCAAACTTCTTGCTAGACTGATTAGACAAAAAAAAAATATTTTAAAAAATTGAGATATGAAAGACAGGCCATCATTACCTTACAAAAGTGAAAGAAAAAAAAGATTAAAGTGAACAGTATTAACAACTGTATGTCAACAAATTCAGTAACCTTGTGAAATCGACCAATTCTATAAAGACAGAAACTTCCAAAATTGACCCCAAAGCAAATAGAAAATCTGAAGTGAACTACAAGAAACTGAATTCAAAGCAAATAATTTTCTATGAAAAATAGCCTAGTTCCTAATGACTTCACTTGTGAATTCTGCCAATCATTTAAAGACAAATTAACTCTTTACAAACTCAACCAAACAAACAGAAGAAGGGGGGACACTTCCCAACACATTAGATCAGGCCAGCATTACCCTAATATCAAACCAGAGGCATTACAAGAAATAAAAGTACAAACTAATATATCTTATGAATATGCATGTAAAAATCCTTAAAAAAATTCCAGCAAGCCAAATTCAGGAACATCAAAATAAAAAAGGATTACACACAATAACCAGGTGGGATTTATCCAAGGTATGCACATTAGATTAAAAAAAAAGAAAATAACTTTATTTATAAACGCATAAAAAATAAGATAATTAGAAATAATTTAAATAATTGTAAGGTGCTTTTGTTTTTGGCCACACCACACGGCATGTGAGATCTCAGTTCCCTGACCAGGGATTGAACCCAGGCTCCCTGCATTGGAAAGGCAGGGTCTCAACCACTGGACCGCCAGGAAAGTCCCAAGACTTTTATACTGAACACTACAAATCATTATTCAAAGAAACTTTTTTTTGCGGTACGTGGGCCTCTCACTGTTGTGGTTTCTCCTGTTGCGGAGCATAGGCTCTGGACGCGCAGGCTTAGCGGCCATGGCTCACGGGCCCAGCCGCTCTGCGGCATGTGGGATCTTCCCGGACCGGGGCACGAACCTGTGTCCCCTGCAGAGGCAGGCGGACTCTCAACCACTGCGCCACCAGGGAAGCCCTATTCAAAGAAACTTTTATCTTGTTCCTTCATTTGCAACATATTTCTCTGTCTGACAGGCACTATAGAGAACAGTATGGAGGTTCCTTAAAAGACTAAAAAGAGAGCTACCATATGATCAAGTAATCCTACTCCTGGGCATATATCAGAGAAAACCATAATTCAAAAAGATACATGTACCCAGTGTTCATTGCAACATTATTTACAATACCCAGGACATGGAAGCAACCTAAATGTCCATTGACGGAGGAATGGATAAAGATGTGGTACACATACACAATGGAATGCTACTCAGCCATAAAAAAGAACGAAATACTGCCATTTGCAGCAACATGGGTGGACCTAGAGATTGTCATACTGAATGAAGTAAGTCAGACAGAGAAAGACAAATATCATATGATATCACTTATATGTGGAATCCAAAAAATTGGTACAAATGAACCTATTTACAAAACAGAAATAGAGTCACAGATGTAGAAAACAAACATGATTACCAAGGGGCAGAGTGCAGGAGGGATACATGGGAAGATTGGGAATGACGTATACACACTACTATATATAAAATAGGTAACTAATAAGAACCTACTGTATAGCACACAGAGCTCCACTCAATACTCTATAATGACCTATATGGGAATAGAATCTAAAAAAGAGTGGAGATATATATATATATATGTATAACTGATTCACTTTGCTGTATGGCAGAAACTAACACAACATTGTAAATCAACTATACTCCAATAAAAATTAATTTAAAATAAAGAAACTTTTAAAGATCTAAAAAACGGAAAGACATCCTGTGTTCATGGATCTTATACCCTTCACGAAAGTTCACTCAAAATCATTCACAGACATAAATGTAAAATGCAAAACTATAAAATTTATAAAGATAACATAGGAGAAAACCTAAATGATCTTAGTTTTTGATAAGAACTTTTTAGATACAACACCAAAGGCATGATCCATGAAAGAAAGAATTAGTAAGCTGGCTCTCATTAAAATTAAAAACTATTCTGTGAAACACACTGACAAGAAAATGAGACGATAAGCCACAGACTGGGAGAAACTATTTGCAAAAGCCATCTAATTAACGACTGTTATCCAATATATACAAAGAACTCCGAAAATTCAACAGTAAGAAAAAGAAAACAAGCCAATTAAAATGTGGGCACAAGATCTGAATAGACACCTTACCAAAGAAGATACAAATATGGCAAATAAGCATATAGAAAGATGTTCCAATCATATGTCATCAGATAAATTAAAACAACAATGAGATACTACCATATACCTATTAGAATGGCCAAAATCCGGAACACTGGCAACACCAAACGCTGGCAAGAATGTGGATCAGCAGAAACTCTTAATCATTGCTGGCGGGAATGTAAAATGGTGCAGCTACTTTGGAAGACAGTTTGGAGGTTTCTTTGAAAAATGAACATAGTCTCACCACACCAGCCAGAGATCACACACCTTGGTATTTACCCACAGGGCTTGAAAACTTATGTCCACACAGAAACCTGCATGTGGTATTTAGAGCAGCTTTATTTGTTACTGACAAAACTTGGAAGAAATAATGTGCCTTCAGTAGGTGAATTCATGTGAAAAGTGGTACATCCAGATAATAGAATATTATTCAGAGCTAAAAGAGAAATGAGCTCTCGAGCCATGAAAAAATAATGCAGGAAACTTAAATGTATTTTAGTAAGTGAAAGAAGGCACTCTCAAAAGGCTATACCCTGTATGATTCCAAATATATGACATTCTGGAAAAGACAAAACTACTGTAACAGTAAAAAAAAAATCAGTGGTTGCCAGGGAGTAGGGGGTGGAAGGGATCAATAGGCAGAGAAGAGAGGAAAGTACAGTGAAAATACTCTGTAGGATACTATAACGATGGATAAATGTCATTACACGTTTGTCCAGACGTATAGAATGTACAGCACCTAGAGTGAACTGTGAAGTAAACTATGGACTTTCCGTGATGTGTGATGTATCAATGATGTATCAATGTAGGTTCACCAACTGTAACAGATGTACCACTGTGGCGGGAGACGTTGCTGATGAGTGAGTTTTTACGTGAGTAGGGTCAGGAAGTAGATGCGGAATCTCTGTACATTTTGCTCAGTTTTGCTATGAATCTAAAATTGCTCTAAAAAATAAAACCTATTTTCAAAATTACACTATAAACAGAGTAAAAAAGGTAGCCCATAGAATGAAAGACAATATTTGTAAATCATGTATCTGGTAAAGGGTTAATATCCAAAATATATAGAGAACTCCTAAATCTCAACACCAAGTAAGGAAACAGCCCAATTTAAAAATAGGCAAAGGACTTGATAGTTCTCCAAAGACAATATATAAACGGCCAATAAGCAACGAAAAGAAGCTCAACGTCAATAATCATTAGGGAAATACAAATCAAAACTAACATCTCATATCCAATACATTGGCTACTAAAAGAAAAATACAAATAAACATGCAAAAAACCAAAACAGAAAATAATGTGTTACTGAGGATGTGGAGAAATTGGACCTCTCATGCACAGCTGGTAGGAAAGTAAAATAATACAGTCACTGTGGGAAACAGAATGGTGATTTATCAAAGTTAAAAATATAATTACCATATGATTCAGTAATTCCACTTCTAGTATATACTCAAAAGAATTGAAAGCAGGTTCTCCAAGAAATATTTGCACACTAATGTCCACAACAGTATTAATGGTGGTTGTCAGGGGCTGGGGGAAACTGGAGAAGGGGGGTATTTTTTAATGGGTATAGAGTTGCAGTTTTACAATATGAAAAGAACTATGGCAATGGATGGTGGTGATAATAGAACATTACTAATGTATTTAATACCAGTAAATGGTACACTTAAAAGTGGTTTAGATGGTAAGTTTTACGTTGTGCATAGTTCACCACAATAAAAAAATTGGAAAAAATAGTTGACAATATTTCATTAATAAAAACTAGAAAAATATAAATATTTTAAGATTATACTAGGTAGCCTTTTACATTATTATTCTGAGGAAAAGGAAGCCAACTTCTTTTCTTGTCACTGGTATTATCCTTTCTTTTACCTATACTTAACATATTTCAAGTATGTGTCACTCATGTTCGAACAGAATAAAACATGTGTTTTGTTATGCAAAAGAGAATGTAATTCATTATTACATCTGAATTTAAGTGAGAGAATTTTCTTTTTGATTAAATAATACTGTACTTGACACCAGAAACTTGTTTCAATGACATATAATTTCTTAATATAGCTAGCAACCGATAGCTTTTAACTCTAAGGACTATTAGTTAACTGTCATTTTGACACAACTTTAATATTTTATAATCTACTTTTATCCTAGTTAAAAATTTATACCTAATCCACAGTTTCAAGTTAAAATGTTAGCACTTTTTATCTTTAAAGCAGTAAAAGTTTACATATATGGCCTTCTTTGCTTTTATATAGACAATTTATTTGGAAAAGTTGGTACATCTTTCAAAATAAATAAACATATCAAAAGTCAGACATTATGGGTTGAGAAAGACCTAGGGATGTTATGAACATGTTGTGGTAACAATGAAGTGAGGGAATAGGATGAGGAGAAAACAGGAATAAGGTGGAAGTTCCTTTCAACCTAACTGTGGAACCATGACAACTGACATTGCTTCAGCTGATTCTGTATATATAGTAAATGGGCATTTCCAAGTGAGCTTGTCATATGACATGGAACAGGCAAAGCAACAGAAAACAGATGTAAATATGCTCTATATAACGTAGGAGACACGCCCAGTACACTGTGACATTGTGGAAGAGGCACTTATTACTGGCTGGGAAGTCTAAGATAGGTCAGAGCTGCCAAAGACATCTCATTACAATTGGAAACAACTTAGCTGAGTGTTAAAGAATAAGGATGACAAAACCTAGTGTTCTGATTAAAAGTTGTCCAGAAAGAGGGAACAAAGAGAACAAATTGAGACAAGGAAGTGGATGTGTGCATTGAAAACTTTAGTAGTTTGGTAACATCAAAGCAAAAATGTGACATAGAGGTGAGAGCTAATGGTGGAGAGAGTGGATAGGGCTTGATAAATCCTGCAAATGGGCTCATGCCATGTCCTAAGAGAATTTTAAGAAAAATGATGACAAATGCAGATTTACTTTGTACATAAACCATTCAGTCAAAGTGTGGAAGTCAGATATGAGGTAAATACAACTAAAGATCAGGAATTCCATTGTGTATTGATCATAATAATCAAATTAGAAACCTACAAAAATAATATAAGACAAGGTATAAGATATGAGAGAGTGAAATTTAGGGTTAAAAAGTGGTAGATAGGCCTTCCCTGGTGGTGCAGTGGTTGAGAGTCCGCCTGCCGATGCAGGGGACACAGGTTCGTGCCCTGGTCCGGGAAGATCCCACGTACCGCGGAGCGGCTGGGCCCATGAGCCATGGCCACTGAGCCTGCACGTCCAGAGCCTGTGCTCCGCAACGGGAGAGGCCACAACAGTGAGAGGCCCGCATACCGAAAAAAAAAAAAAAAGAATATAAAATGGGAAAAAGACAGTCTCTTCAGCAAGTGGTGCTGGGAAAGTTGGACAGCAGGATGTAAATCAATGAGGTTAGAACACACCCTTACACCATGCACAAAAATAAACTCAAAATGGCTTAAAGACTTAAACATAAGACATGACACCACAAAACTCCTAGAAGGAGCACAGGCAAAACATTATCCAACATTAATCGTATCAATGTTTTCTTAGGTCAGTCTCCAAAAGCAATAGAAATAAAAACAAAAATAAACAAATGGGACCTAATCAAACTTACAAGCTTTTACACAGCAAAGAAAGCCATAAAAAAAAAAAAAAAGAAAAGACAACCCACAGAATGGGAGAAAATATTTGCAAATGATACGACAGACAAGGACTTATCTCCAAAATATACAAACAGCTCATACAACTCAACAAAAAAAACACAACCCAATCAGAAAATGGGCAGAAAACCTTAACAGACATTTTTCCAAAGAAGACATACAGATGGCCAAAAAGCACATGAGAAGATGCTCAACATCACTAATTATTAGAGAAATGCAAATCAAAACTACAATGAGATAACACCTCACACCAGTCAGAATGGTCATCGTTAAAAAGTCTACAAATAGCAAATGCTGGAAGAGGGTGTGGAGAAAAGGGAACCCTCCTACACTGTTGGTGGAAATGTAAGTTGGTGCAGCCACTATGGAAAACAGTATGGTGCTTCCTCAGAAAACTAAATATGGAAACACTGTATGATCCAGCAATCCCACTCCTGGGCATATATCTGGATAAAACTCTAATTCAAAAAGATACATGCAACCCTATGCTCATAGCAGCACTATTCACAATAGCCAAGACATGGAAACAACATAAATGTCCATTGACAGATAAATGAATAAAGAAGATATGGTATATACAATGGATACTACTCAGCCATAAAAAAGAACCTAATAATACCATTTGCAGCATTATTGCAACTAGAGATTATCATACTAAGTGAAGTAAGTCAGAAAGAGAAAGACAAACACTATATGATATCACTTATATGTGGAATCTAGAATACGGCACAAATGAACCTATCTATGAAACAGAAACAGACTTACAGACACAGAGAACAGACTTGTGGCTGATAAGGGAGAGGGAGTTATAGGATGCAGTGGGAGGTTGGGGTTAGCAGATACAAACTATTACATTTAAAATGGATAAACAGCAAGGTCCTACTGTATAGCACAGAGGACTATATCCAATCTCCTGGGATAAACCATAATGGAAAAGAATATGAAAAAAAGAATGTATATATGGTATCACTGAGTCACTTTGCTGTATAGCGGAAATTAGCAGTACATTGTAAGTCAACTATACTTCAACTAAAAAAATGATACAGCCCTGGTGGTAGGGTTTTCTACCTTTCCATTACTCCTGCTTTTATTTGTAATAATTTCTACACTATCGGTCCATTCTCTCCAAAACTGAATCCACAAAACATAGTTCCTCAGTCCTTTAGGTGGCCAAGTCACCTGCTGGGGATCTGAATCCACCAACTGGACTGACTTCTGCAAGGAGTAAAAGAGAAGGAAGAAACCTTCTTAGGCTTCCTCTGATGACTTTAAATAAAAGAAGAGAAAGAAGGAAGTTTCAATTGGAATCCATTTTATTGACAGAGATGGGATGGAGGCCTCTAGCTCTCAGAGACGGTGGAAGTTAACAGGTAGCACTCCTAGAAGGGCAGCACTGGGGTGGGTGGAAGACTCTTCTCAGCAGCAATAGTGTTTTTCTTATCGGATCAAGTCTATAGCATGATTGTGCCATTGTAATTGAAGCTTGGCCTTAAGACTCCGTCTTTATATCTCAATATCTTTTTTTTTATAATAGTGTTTATTTATTTTTACTTGTTGACAGTTTGCTTTATTTATTTATTTATGGCTGTGTTGGGTCTTCGTTTCTGTGCGAGGGCTTTCTCTAGTTGTGGCAAGCGGGGGCCACTCTTCATCGCGGTGCACGGGCCTCTCACTATTGCGGCCTCTCTTGTTGCAGAGCACAGGCTCCAGACGCGCAGGCTCAGTAGTTGTGGCTCATGGGCCCAGTTGCTCCGCGGCATGTGGGATCTTCCCAGACCAGGGCTCGAATCCGTGTCCCCTGCATTGGCAGGCAGATTCTCAACCACTGCGCCACCAGGGAAGCCCTCAATATCCTTTTAATTAATTATTTTCTGTTTAATCAGCACAAGTCACCTTCTGTTCCGTAAAACTAAGAACTGATATCAATCTATCCCTCTCCCTACCCTTCCACCCTGGTAACCATAAAGATACAAATGAGCTTATTTACAAAACAGGAACAGACTCACAGACTTAGAAAATGAATAAGTCTTCATTTGCATATGTAACAGTAAGTGATGCCAATCCCATTTATACCTTTTGAGTCCTGGACTTGTGAATCTTAGCTGTGGGGGAAGCAGTACTGGTTAGATAATGATTCAGAGCATATACAGCCTTCTAGAAAAACCTTGCCCTAGCCCTACATGTTTTTATCACATATCTGACACTACAGCTAAGTCTTCAAAAGGTCATTCACGATTGTATCGAGTCAGCTACTTCAGGATGATGGGAAACATAGATCATTGAATACCATGATCATGGACTCATTGGTACACTTATTTTCCTGTGAAGTGAGCTCTTTCATCAGGAGCAATGTTTCCGATCTGTGGAATACCAGGATAAAGCGTTCTGTAAATTCACAGATGAGAGTTTAGCAGCAAGTATTGCATACAGGGAAGGCAAATCCATATCCAAAGTAAGTGTTATTCCAGTAAGGACAAAATGCTGCCCCTTTCATGATGAAAGCAGTGAACCTGTCACCAGGCAGCTGGCTAATCATGCCAGTGGTTGGTTCTGTATGAGGGCTCAGAACTGGTCTCTGCTGCTGGCAGGCTGGGTACACAGTGATGGCTGCAGCCAGGTCAGCCTTAATGAAGTCCATGTTGTTGAGCTCATGAATAACCTCCCTCCCTGCTACCAGTGCCACCTTGTTCGGGAGCCCTTTCGACAATGACAAGGGAGACTGTGGGAAGTGACTGGTACCACAGAACTGGTCAACCTATATACTTGATCATTAAAATATTCTGCTGAGGTCACCGTCTGTTGAGCATTCACATTAAACACAAATATCTTCATATTTTTGCCCATTCAGAGTTGCTTATCTACATAACTTTTCCCTAAATTTCTTTGTCACCAATTTTTCAATCATGTTCCTTTCAAATCCCTGGCATGTCAGTCATTCCATTGGCCACAGCCCATGAATCAGTGTATAATCACATCTCTGGCCATTTCTCCTGCAGAACAAAGTGAACAATCAAGTGCACTGCTTCAAGTTCTGCTCACTGAGATGATTTCCCTTCACCATGTCCTTCAGGGATGTTCCAAAAGGGGTCTGTAGTGTCACAGATGTTACACACCCAAATGAGGACTCTATTGCCTCCAAAGGCCAAAGAGGTCCACTAGGCCCTGGGCCTCATTTTCAGTTGTAGGGAGGCCCAGATGCAACAACTTCTAGGAACACCAGAATCAACAAGTCAATGCCATAGATCTGCATGAATGAGATTCATCTGATTGCTGTTTGACAGTTCTACCACTGCAACCACGCCCAGCTGACCTTTGGCAGTTGAGTGCCACCACTTGGCCCCCACCGCCCAGGTACCCAGCTACTCCCACTGTTTTAGGTTTCCCTATCCAGTGACTGCAGTTCCCATTGCCTGGACTGGCATACAGAGAAGAACAATCACAGAGCTCTTCAAGGACGCCAGGGCTCCCCCAGCAGTACGAGTAAAAGCTATGTCTTCTGGACCATCTCAGTAGGAGTGAGTAGGTCTGAAGTGACAAATACACTCTGAAATTCCAGTCTCCCTAAGCCTCTGGATTCCTTCCTCTCCATTCAGCCAAGATGGGTTGGGTGTTTCCAACTCGCTCACTGTGGGCCACATTTTGGTCCTTGTTTCAGCCAAGCAACCAAACAAACAGTTAGAGCCCTTTCTGACCCCCTGAGCTGCAACACTGAACCCAGAATCTTTGTTTAGTGAGCCTGTATTATTAATTACTGTCCAACTGTATATTTCTAACACCATTATCCCATACCCTTATTATCCATTCCCACACATGTTCTCTGCTTTTTGTCTGTATAAATTAGAAAATTCTAGTAGTTCTTTTGAAGAACTACTACTCATGGGTCTCACATTGTACCTCAAATTTAGGGACCTGCAGTGACTTGTGTCTAGCTATAGGTCTAGAAGCAAAACAGAGTGCTGGCCCTGGGTTAAGAGAAGAATCAGCAGTGTCTTGCATGGCATCTGCCTCAGGGGAGACCAATACAGTCTGGCCCCCCAGACACAAGTGTAAAGAAACATGTACTGTGGGTAAAAAGGTCAATACCACTGAGGATAGGGAACCCACTTCTGTAGATGGGGATGCAGGGCCCTCTTCCAGTGACAGAGAAGATTCATCAGAATTTAAAGGCTGATTGTCCCCAGTTTCACCAGGATCTTTCCAAAGCTTCTATGTCAACATACAGGATCCCATTCTTGGGCCTGCTTTTTCATTTCTTTTCAAATTTCTGTGGCTACTGGATATTTCTTTAATTAATTTTTCATATTAATCAGCAGAAGTCACCTTCTATTCCTTTCAAGTAAGAGATATCTATATGTATAGCTATCGATATATCAAATGCCATACTCGTAATATTCTAAACTGTTCTATAAGTGGAAATGTTACAAATTCCAATGTGTAAATAGAACATAATTTCTTAAGTGTGCATTATTTTTCTTTTTCTAATTAAGAAGTAGTATGTCTCTGGAATATTGGCCTAAATTTAATCAGAGGCCATTTGTTTTTTGACAATTCTGAATACAATTAGATCTCAAATAAAGCTCCAAGAGCTACAACCATGCATGCCCTGTGGTAATCAGTTTCTCCAAATGTTTACTAGTGTATAGGTAGCCATAAAATTCCTAATATGTGATGGAAAAGTGTTTTTGTGTTGAAAACGCCTGTTAAGGATAATTAAGGACCTTGGTAAAATATGTGAATATTCATGATTTTTTTTAACATCAGTACAAATGGTACAGATGCTATTTCTTAATAATTTACTTTGGCCATATTGTGGATTATGTAGAAAGGCAAATCTTGTATTTAAATCAGATGTGCAAAATGATCTTAAAAATACAGATATTGATGGTTACAAAGCCTTAACCATATGTTTTAGTAGAACAACTCCCCCAGATGCAAAATTTTTAATTACCATTTATCCCTTTCTTCAAAAATCACTTGATAGGTGATTAATATGTGCCAGGCACCACTCTAGTCATTGGAAATACAGCAGTGAACAAAAGAGATACAATCTCTCATGCAGCTCATGTTCTAGTAAGGTGTGACAGATAATATAAAATAGATTATATAATAGATAAGAGTGGTGATTATGTTTATGGAGAATAATTAGTCTATCATATGATAAAGAATGAATGTCAGGAAAGTTGTTTCTGTAAAGGTGAAATTTAAGGAGAGAGATAAATAAAATCAGAAATTAAGCCATAAGGAGATCTGGGAAAAGAGCATTAAATAGAGAATATATTGTAAGATACCTTGAGTCAGGGAAAAAAATAATGTGTGTAAGGAAATAACAGAGATAAGTGTGGCTAAAATACAATAAATTAAGGAAAGAGTAATAGGAGATGAGGCTAGTCAAATGGGGATTCATCTGCCAAAGACATTATGGGTCATGGTTAGAACTTAGATTTTATTTTGATCACTGAGCAAGTCATTAATTGATTTTATGACACGTTTTGTAGTGCACATCACTAAGAAATAGGTTTCTAGTCCTCTGAATTTTTTCCATAATGGCCACTATGATGCCCTTTATCTTAGTGGCCTACTTACTAATTTATTACTTTTCTTTAAGTCCCATCAGGAATGTATGAGAATGTCAGTTATCCCTCATCCTCTACAATTGTTAATGTTTCAATCTTTGTAATTTTAGTCATTCTTTGATGAAGGTAATGGTGTATCATTATAGTTTTAATTCATATTTCCCTGATGACTATAAGGGGCTGAGCAAGTTTTCATGTGTTGATTGGCTATCTGTGTATCTTTATTGTGAAGTGTCTGTCCAAAGTTTTTTGCCAACTTTTATATTTATTTATTATTAAGGTTAATTATATATTTTGGATACATATCTCTAATATCTATATCCATCTAATCTATCAATCTGATACACACACTAATAGGTGGGAATTCTGTTAAATTTCAATTTATCATACTTAATTATTTATTGAATATGGTTAATACTTTAGTGTTTTTTTCATAAAGTCTTTGCCTGCATTCAGGTTGCAAAAATATTCTATATTTTCTTCTGGAAATCTTATACTTTCAGCTTTATGTTTATGTATATCTTGAATTAATTTTTGTGAATGGTATAATGTAGAGATTGCAGTGCATTTTTTTTTCTAAATTTATCCAGTTATTTCAGCTTCATTTGTTGCAAAGACTTTTCATTCCCCATTGAATAGGTTTGCTATTTTTGTTAAGTTTAATACTAAGTGTTTTTGGTGCTTTTGTAAATGTAATTGTTGGTAACTTTTTAACTGAAAATCAGTAGCTACTTGAAGCCTCAGCATTGTGGACGTCCACTTCCACTTACAATTAAGTAAGACTTAGGTAAGAATTAGGTCAGACTAGGTCATGCACAGGCACCCACAGAGACAGGAATACTACAAAGTGTTCTTTTTCTTTTTTTCAGAATATGCTCACTCTGAATCAAATTGTGATTCTTATCTTAAAGAATATGAGATTGATGTGTACCAGATAGATGACTTTCAAGATGTGACACACCATCTCTCAATGTCACCTTCAATTCCTATTTTCTTCCCAGGATCACTCAATTGGAATTAATTTTCCACCATCCCCCACTCCTATGGCACTATTACAACACCAAAATCTCATTTTTGAAGAAATGTTTTGCTAATTCTCTTTAAAGGAAAGGCATCTTATTGTAATAAATCTCCTAATTTATATGATATCTACTATGACTTTTATCATTTAAAAATATTTATAAATATAGAATTGAATTAGCTTCTTGTGTCCATGAACATTAGTACCTTTATAATTATTTTGATCATATGGCTTAAATAAATCATCTATTCTTCATTACTTGTATCAGAGCTATAGCATCCTGATCATGATCCTATGTTCACATATTTTATGTCTTATACTTTTAACTTATGAGTGGATTTTAACCAAATTATCATAATTTTATTTATCTATGTGTTTTGGTAATGACTTCACACATTGACTCTGTCTGGGTCATGTGACTTGCTTTGGCCAGTGGGACAAGACAAATTGAATTCAGGTAGCATCTTTAAAAAAGCATTTGCATACTTTTATTTCTTCTGCTGCTCCTCTGCCTTTGCTATGAGAATATTCTCATGTTAGCCTCCTGGTGAAATATGAGAAACACTAGCAGAGCCAAGTTTCCCCAGTTGAAGCCATCCTGTCCCAGCCAAACTGTAGCCAGTATTTCATCTGATTGCAGATGCATAAGCAAGCCCAGATAAGATTAACCAAACCTGGCTCTGATCAATAGAACTATATAAATGCCTGGTTGTTGTCTTAAGCACAACATCATGCACACAATTTTTGAGGCAGAAAAAAAGGAAAAGCTGATTGACTTTTCTCACAATGCAAATGAAACCATTATACAAAAACAACAAAAAAAAAACCCATTAACACTCACTAATGAATATAGATATAAAAGTCTCAAAAAAATCTATGTGAAAGTTGAATTCAGCAGTATGTGCATATGTTTATACAGAAAGAATTAAGTAATGCAAGGATGGCTTGATATAACATATTAAAAGAAAATAGAAGAAAATTACATGAGTGAGTCTATAGATGCCAATGAAAACATTTAATTAAACTGAATTTTCAATCATGAAAAGAAAATTCACTTAAAAATATAAGTGAACATGGGACTTCCTGGTGGTCCAGTGGTTAAGACTTCACCTTCCAGTACAGGGGGTGAGGGTTCGATCCCTGGTTGGTGAGCTAAGATCACACATGCCTCGTGGCCAAAAAACCAAAACATAAAACAGAAGCAATATATTAACAAATTCAATAAAGACTTTAAAAATGGTCCACATCAAAAAAAAATTCTTTAAAAATATATATAAGTGAACTTATCAAAACCTACTTAAAATATATCAATTAACCACCCCAAATGAAGTCAGGAAAAAACCAAAAATTCTCCCTAGAATTCTTCTGATTAAATACTATACTAGGAATTGTAGTTAATCCATTCAGATGAAAATAAATGCATAGTTGAATAGCGATATATGAACCAATAAAGAAAGTTAAACTGTCCTTATTTGAAAATACAAAATTTTGTCATAAAAATCTGTGAATATATATATAGATGGAGTTTAGTAATTAATAAGATAAAATTTCAACTGTTAGTTGCTTAAAGATCAGCATAAAATAATCTATGGTGTCATGATACATCCTTTAATATTCAAAGATTATTCACAATAGCAACAGAAGACTCAAATCCTTAACATTCTAACTGGGCACTGACTAATCACAATGACACCAGCCTTATCATAGGAATAGAGTCCTAAGCCACTTTGGTTGTTGCACGTGGAGACATCTTGCAGAAAAATGGGCATTTATAGAGGTTGGAGTGGTGGACATCTGAATGTCAACATGGACATATAATAGTTAATAATTGTTGAGTGCTTGCTATGTGGTAAGTGATATTCTAAGCAATTTACAATTATTAACTCATTTAATTATTACAACAAAGCTAGGAGTAGATGCATTTATTATTTTGATTTTATAAATGAGTAGTCAATTTTTCAGTGATGTTAATTTTTTCAAGGTTAAACATAAAGTGGTACTGCTAAGATTTGGACACAGATATTCTGGATTAATCCAGTTTCTTTAATTTTGACTTTATCATTTTAGTATAAACCTAAAGTTTAAAAGTTGATGAAAAGTCTATGAGGAAAATTATATTACTTTATCAAAATATTTTTAAATACACAAAAGACATACCTTGTTATTATGGAATATAATTCTTAGTATTATAAAGATTTTAGGTAAACATTTAATATGAATTCAAAGTAAATGGACCTTCACAAAACTTTTAAAAGCCACATGAAAGAATAAGGGAAAAAAATAGCCAGGATAATTTTTGAGATGGAGGAGAAGATGGTAGAATTTGATCCATTAAAGAATATTATAAAGTCATAACATTTAAGTCTAGTAATACTAACAGAGAGATACATAATTCAACCATTGGAAAAAATTAATTACCCTGAAACAGATTTACACATATATGGACATTTGATTCATTTCCAAAGCAGCATTACAAATCAGTAGGTCATTTGGGACTATTCCTTAAATCATTAAGTTGTGCTGAGAGAACTAGTTGTCTATATTAAAAAAAGAAAAAAAAAGTTCGCTTCCTACTTCACACCAAACCTGACTATACATTGCAGTTATACTGAAGAAACTAAGAAGAAAAACTAAAATTAGAAACAATTATATGAGAATATCTTTTGACTGTGAAATAAGCAAGGATTTCTTAGGCATATCAAAAAAAAACCAAGAAAAAAACCCCAAATTTAATATATTTACAGTAACAAATTATCCAGCATAACAAAAGCTACTGTAAACAAAATTAAAACACAAGACGCAATTCCAGAGCAGCAGTTTACAATATTTACCACCAGCAAAGGATTACCCAGAATATAAAAGATCTCTTAAAAATGACCAAAACAAGCATTCCCTCTAAGATTAGGAAGAAGACAAGTATGCCCACTCTCGTCACTTTTATTCAATATGGTTTTGGAAGTCATAGACAGAGCAATCAGAGAAGAAAAAGAAATAAAATTAATCCAACTTGGAAAGGAAGAACTAAAACTGTCCCTGTTTGCAATGACATGATACTATACTTAGAAAATCCTAAAAATGCTACCAGAAAACTACTAGAGTTCATCAATGAATTCGGTAAAGTTTCAGGATACAAAATTAATATACAGAAATCTGTTGCATTTTTATACACTAACAACAATATATCAGAAAGAGAAATTAAGAAAAAAATCCCATTTACCATTGCATCAAGAAGAATAAAATACCTAGGAATAAGCCTACCTGAGGAGGCAAAAGACCGGTACTATGAAAATTATATGATACTAATGAAAGAAATTGATGATGACACAAACAGATGGAAAGATATACAATTTTCTTGGATTAGAAGAATGAGTATTGTTAAAATGACCTAATTACCCAAGGCAATCTACAGATTCAGCGTAATCCCTATAAAATTACCAATGGCATTTTTCACAGAACTAGCACAAAAAATTTTAAAATGTGTATGGAAACACAAAAGACCCTGAAGAGTCAAAACAATCTAGATAAAGAAGAATGGATCTGGAGAAATCAGGCTCCCTGACTTCAGACTGTAATACTAAGCTACAGTAATCAAAACAGTATGGTACTGGCAAAAAAAACAGACACATAGATCAATGGAACAACATAGAAACCCACTCATTTATGGTTAATTAATCTATGACAAAGGAGGCAAGAATATACAATGGAGAAAAGACAGTCTCTTCAATAAGCGGTGCTGGGAAAACTGGACAGCTATGTGTAAAAGAATGAAATTAGAACATTCTCTAACGCCATATACAAAAATAAACTCAAAATGGATTAGAGACCTAAATGTAAGACCTGATACTATAAAACTCCTAGAAGAAAACACAGGCAGAACACTCCTTGACATAAACTGCAGCAATATTTTTTTTGGATTCATCCCCTGAGTAATGGAAATAAAAGCAAAAATAAACAAATGAGAATGGGAGAAAATATTTGCATATGATAAGACTGACAGTGGATTAATTTCCAAAATATACAAACAGCCCTTATAGCCCAATATTAAAAAAGCAAACAACACAATCAAAAATGAGCAGATCTAAATAGAGATTTCTCTAAAGAAGACATACAGATGGCCAACAGGAACATGAAAACATGCTCAACATCGCTAATTATTAGAGAAATATAAATCAAAAATACAATGAGCTATCACTGTACTCTGATCAGAGTGGCTATCATCAAAAAGTCTACAAATAATAAATGCAGCAGAGGGTGTGGAGAAAAAGGAATCCTCTTACACTGTTGGTGGGAATACAAATTGGTACAGCCACTATGGAGAACAGTATGATGGTTCCTTAAAAACCTAAAAATAGAGCTACTGTGTGATCCTGCAAACCCAGTCATATGTCAGGAGAAAACTCTAATTTGAAAAGATACATGCACCCCAATGCTCACAGCAGCACTATTTACAATAGCCAAGACATGGAAGGAAATTAAATGTCCATTGAGAGATGAATGGATAAAGAACATGTGATATATATATGTGATATATATATATATATAAACATACATATACACAGACACAATGGAATATTACTCAGCTATAAAAAAAAAGAATGAAATAATGCCATTTGCAGCAAGATGGATGGACCTAGAGATTATCATACTAAGTGAAGTTAGTCAGACAGAGAGGACAAGTATATAATATCACTTATGTCTAAAAAAAGATACAAATGAACTTATTTACAAAACAGAAATAGACCTGCAGACACAGAAGATAAACTTATGATTACCAAAGGGGAAGTGGGAGAGATGGATAAATTAGGAGTTTGGGATTAACAGATATATACCACTATACATAAAATAAACAACAAGTACCTACTGTATAGCACAGGGAACTATATTCAATATCTTGTAATAACCTATAATGGAAAAGAATCTGAAAGAGAACGTTATATATAACTGAATCACTTTGCTGTATACCTAAAACTAACACAACACTGTAAATCAACTATACTTCAATTCAAAAAAATAAAAATAAATGATCAATGCATATAGCTGATTTAGAACTATATCTTGGAAGAAAAAATGTAAATAAAACGATAACATAAAGGTTCACCTCAGAATAGTAATAGTAATCAGAGAAATGTAAATTTAAAAAGCATTTAATGCTATTACGTAGGCAACATTAAAATTCGATAATAACAGGATGGAAAACAACAGAAACGGATAGTGTTATAAACCAGTATAACCACTTTCAAAAACAATCTGATAAAGTCTAAAAACCTTTAAGGGAAAATGCAAGTAGAGGGAAGAACGCAATGACATATGCACCATGATGCTATTTCTATAACATTGAAAAACATGCAAGAGGGTACTATATATTGTATGGATGCAGAAATATGTATTAAACTCATAAAAACATACATAGAAGGATAAATATAAATTTAAGGTGGGTGTTTTTCACTGAGGAGGATGGAGGTTGAAACTACTGGGCAGGACCTCAGGCCACCCCAACACCATACATGATATGAAAATCTAATAACTTGATGGACGTGAGTAAATTTGCTGTCTGGATCTTTACACATACATTCATGTTAAAATATTTAAATATAAATATATTTTCTAAAGTAGCCGTTATTTAATTGATAGAACAAAAATGATGAAGCCCCCAGTTCGTCCCAGTTATGCTTTAAGTTCTAGGGACACAACAGTATACAAAACAGCTGACTCTTTGCCTGAAGGGCAGCCTGTATGGTTCACGCGAAGAGGGAAGGATGGGTGGGTGGAGGAGAGAAGCAGATGGGCTGTAGAAACATAACAAATATATAATGTGTTAGACGGTAAGCAGAAAAAATATATAAAACAGAAATAAGGAGGGCTTCCCTGGTGGCGCAGTGGTTGAGAGTCCGCCTGCCGATGCAGGGGACACGGGTTCGCGCCCCGGTCCGGGAGGATCCCACGTGCTGCGGGGCGGCTGGGCCTGTGAGCCATGGCCGCTGAGCCTGCGCGTCCGGAGCCTGTGCTCCGCGGCGGGAGAGGCCACAGCAGTGAGAGGCCCGCGTACCGCAAAAAAAAAAAAAAAAAAGAAAGAAATAAGGAGACAGTGTAATAAAGAGTATTGTAGGCAGGTTGTTCAGAGAAGGCCTTTGTGGGAAAAATGACATTTTTATAAATGAAGAAGGCAATGAGGGGCAAGCTTGGGGGAGGGGGGTTGAGATAAAGAGAACAGCAACTGCAAGTGTTCTGAAGAGGATGTGTTTATTATATTCAAGAAACTGGAACCTGAAAGAGGCCAGTATGGCAGGAATGATTACATGCCACATTTTAGAAATTATTTCCGAAATTTAAAACTGTCATTTTTAATGAACAAACATAGCACATTTTAGCTTCTTGAAAAAAAAATAATAAGAACATAAAATACACCCCTTATTATAACCAGAGGACTTTCATTTTGTGAAACAGTTTGGTATTTTATTTTCCCCCAAACCAAATAAGAAGTGTTTTAACATGTTTTCACTGTATTTTATATGATATATAAGTTAGAAAAACTTTACCAAAAATTTACTGTTTCAATTCAGTATGTTAGCTATCTATCCCAACTTTTTATAAAAATATAACTAATAGGTGCTAAAAACGCTAATGAAAATTCATCCAAAATCAGTGTTTGTGCATGTATTTTAATGAAATGAAATGGTGCTGAATTTTGCTCCTCTTTTCCATGTAAATGTATTCAAATTCATATTTGTGCTGCAGAATTTGAAGTATGCTTCAAGCACGTTCCGAAGCATCAAGAATGGTGTATGAAAAAAAAAAAAGAATGGTGTATAGGAGAGCCAATAATGAGATGTAAACAAACACAGAACTCTTTTGATCTCTTAGGGATTTGGAGAGCTGCAAATTTTGATGTTAAGTCAAAACTATAATTTGAACACTGAGAAACAAAGATAAGATGGAATAAAACAGAAGATTTAAATCCTAAAAGGACAATGGCAGGACATCAGAATAGCTTATAGACAAAACTAAATTATTGTGAGGCCGAGGCAGAAAACTTCTTGCCTTTAGATATTTCTTTTCTTTTTCTTTTTCTTTTTTTTTGAGGTACACGGGCCTCTCACTGTTGCGGCCTCTCCCGTTGTGGAGCACAGGCTCCGGATGCGCAGGCTCAGCGGCCATGGCTCACGGGCCTAGTCGCTCTGCGGCATGTGGGATCTTCCCGGACCGGGGCACAAACCCGTGTCCCCTGCATCAGCAGGCGGACTCTCAACCACTGCATCACCAGGGAAGCCCTAAATATTTCTTTTGTATTAAAAATCAAACAAAACAAAACAAAAAACTAGATGGAACTCTTTATCAGAAACAAAGAAATTTCTTAAAAAAATATATATATATAAACATTATATTTTATATGTATTATATGTATATAAATGTATAGATAGATTATGGTAGATAAATAGAGATGACAGATAGGTAGATATAGATAGATAGATAGATAGATAGATAGAAAGAACCATTTTAAACAGTATTTGTCCCTGTTGTCTGTATTCTATATCTTTTGACTGATGAATTGTGGAACCAAGTCCTTGGTATTAGACAGACCTATGTTTGATTCTTGGCTCTATATTAATTAGAAATAATTTATTTGTATTGTATTCTTGTGGCTGCCATATAAATTAGCACAAATTTTGTAACAAATTATCACAAACAGAAATCTAGTGCCTCAGAGTTCTGGATGCCAGACATCTGAAATCAGTATCACTGGGCCAAAATCAGGGTGTCTGCAGGCCCACACTCTCTCTGAAGGCTCTAGGGGACAATCCAGTCCCTGCCTCTTCCAGGTTCTGTTGGCTGCATGCAATCTTGGCTTCTGGGTGTATCATTTTAATTTCTGTCTCTGTTTTCACATTACTTTCTCTTCTATTTAATTCCCTCTGCCTGTCATAGGACATTGTGATTGCATTTAGGACCTGCATGGATAATCTAAAATAATCTTTCCATCTCAAGATCCTTGATTTAATCATATTTTCAAAGCTCTTTTTTCCTTATGATGTATTTATAGGTAACAGAGATTGGAACCTAATATCTTTATGGGGCCATTATTCTGCCTACCACAGCAAATAAGAAGAAAACTCACTCAAACTGGTAAAACAAGATAAAAACAGGCACAATATATTTCAAATAAAAATTGAGAAAGGAACTTTGAATCTCCTAAAGAATACAAAGGAAGGCTGGCTCCAGACCAAGTGGTTCAGGGGCCAATGTTGTCATCAGAGTGGCAGCTCTGTGTAGAGGTGATTCTTCCACTCTGCTTTGCCATGTGAGAAAACTTTATCCTCAGGTTTCCTTCCTCACTGGAGAAAACCAAAACAGCATACGCTGCAACAGTAATCTAACCATTAAACCACTAAGCTTTACTTTCCTCTTCCATAGAGTGGTATATTAAGTTATTGACCCATCCTCACCAGTAATTAATCTGTCAGCTAGGGCATTATTACTGTCTTACATGAGGACAACTGTTCCTGGAAATAACTGATGAAGGCTGTTCAATAAACTGATAAGAAACTTCCTTTATATACAGTTAAGACAGGCATAATGTATATTAGACTTTACTATTCAATATTAACAAATATTTGAAATTAAATGCATTTTTTCTGACTAAAAAAGAACTGGAATCTTGCCTAGCTGATCAGTTGGCTTGGAATGGCTTGTAGCTACCTCTACAATTAGATCCTGGAAATGTATGTTTAATTTAGTAAACTGAGCTTCTAGAGATATCTTCAGGCTAGAAATAAGAATATAATTATCCTTCTTGATTTCAGAAGCAGTATTCACAAGCTCTGTGCCTTTCGTATCTGTGCTACAGAATTTGAAGTGCGCTCAAGTCATTTCAAAGGCATAGAGAATGACATACAGATGTAAACAAACACAGCAGATTCTTTTGTCACTTAAGACAGTGAGTAATGATCATTAAACTTTATCTTTGAACAAGGATTTTTTAATAGTTCCATAATTTTTCTTAAATAGAAAATGGAAATGTTAATATAAATTAATTATTACAAAGTTTTAAACAAAATAATTGATTAATTTATTCAAAAACATGTTGAATGCCTACTAGAGAAAGAGCAGGTTTTCTGATTTGGGGATAGATAACTAATTTAGCTCAACTGCTTATCTCTCTCTCCCAAAAGCTAATAAAAATAAATAACTGAATATGAAATTATAGGACATAATATTCATTGGATTTGGAAGTGAGGATTTTGACACATTTATATTACACGAACATTAGGAAAATGTCAACAAATTAAATGAAAGCAGCAAGGATGAGTTCATATCGCTCCTTCCTGAAACAATATAGCTTCATGAAAAGTAAATAACAATAACATTCACTGTATTTAATTGGCATTTTAAGTACTTAAACATATTAACTGATGCAACAGGCCCTATGGCTGTAATGTTTGTCATCCCCCTTTCCCAATGCAAAAATTGAGGCATAGAGAGGGTAAAGAACTATCCCACAGACAGGATCAGGAAGAGGCTGAGCTTCAAATACGAACTCAGAGAGTTGAATCCTAAAGTCTGCACTCTTAATCGTTGTGGTATATGCCTCCCAGTATAAGTTTGATCAAGGAAGCAGAATGATTATGATAGGGAAGAAGAGACTCAATAGAAGTAGTGATTACACTTTAGGCGATTGTGGAAGCTGTTAAATAATTCTATTGAAGATTGTTACATCTGGGTCTGATGCTGGGCCTGATGTCTCTATAGGTCAGTAGAAGTCATGAAATGAAAATGTGGATGTGAAGAAAGTAAGTATGAGGCACCCATGAGAACACAATGGAATCCATATCATTCTCTCCCTGCCTCTAACCTTGACTATGTATGTGGCACCAGCAGAAGGAGCTGGCACCCTTTACATGGAGCTCCTCATGCTTCTGACTTAAGGATCAAGGAAGCTAAAGCAGGAGATCTGTGACAGCTGGGAAAGCTGAGGGGCCAGCTGCTGTCCCAAGCCTGCCAGGCAAGGCTGCAGTTCCATGACAATGTGTGCAAGTTACAGCAGTGCCTGGCATCCAATATCGACCTTGAAAATGTAATGGTTGCAACTTCACCTTCTTTTAAATTTCATGCAAATATTTCTCGTGGACCATGCTAACCTAGAACTACGCAAAAAAGGGAACTTCTGAGAAATGTAATTCAATCTTAGCTAAGTCATAACGGTACAAAATCATCATATCACATATAAGTAAGACAGATGCTGGAGCAAACCCAACGGTAGGACTTCATTTGAAGAAATACGTATAAACTTACTGGGATATTTGGAGCATTTCCATTGGAATCCCTTCACCAAAGCAGCATTTTAGAATTTGAAATTCACTACCCTGGGAGGCTTCAGGCAAGAACAACCCACCACCCTCTGGAAGAAAATAATAAACCAGCTGACAGACTGACAATCCTCCCACCCCAGCTAGAAGCGTTCTTCCATTGTTTGCCAGGGTCTTGGAATAAGACCAGAAATAGTCACGTGGTCATATCTGAATCTGCAGCTTAGTCAAACATAATTTCATTAAGAAAAATGACCCTACATTGAGTAGCTTTATTAAACAAATAACACGATGAAGAAAAAGTTCCATAGCACTGAGAGTTGAGATCATAGAACTGGTAGACTTTGATTTTAAATAGGAAAGAACCAGTCTATCATAACCAAGAACATTTAGGAAAATAAAAATTACCATCAGTTTTGAAGCAAATTCAAATCTCTTTATTTTAACCAATTTTAAAATAAAACATTCCAGAAATGCAAGAGAAGCAAGGACAGAAGAAGGTTTAAAAAGCTAGTTTACGACTAGGAAATATCAAGGAGCATTCAGAAGGGTTTGACTAGTATGGAACATTATCTATAAATGGTCACTTTTCCCCGAACCTCCAGAAACATTTACTGCACTGCTTCTCCAGTTTTCTCCAAGTCGACCCACTGCTTTCTAGCCTCTGCTTATTGCCAAGCTGTAAAGCCAAAGTCAATGTTTCAGAATTTTTTATGGCAACACTTCAATTCTATGGAGTAATTTATGCATCAGTTACATACTGGTGAATATCAACACTTAGTGGCTTAAAACAATAACGATTTACTATTTTCCATATTTCTTTGGGTTAGCTCGTCTCAACTGGGCAGTTTTTCTGCTGCACATATTGCAGGCTGGGGTCACTCATATGTTTGTATTCATCTGCGAGATCACCTAGAATTGGCTGTTAGCTAAAACACCTGGCTTCTACTCCAAATGGTCTCACAATAGAATAACCAAGAAGTCTTTACGTGTCAGAAATCTAAGAGAGTGAAAACAGAAACTGTCAATCTTTTCTAATGCCCACTGTCAAATTGTCACTTCCACCATATTTTACTAGTTAAGGGAGCTCAGAGGGAAATTCAAGGAAAGTTGAAACAGATTCATCTTCTTTAAAGGAAAAAGCAGCACAGAGATGGGAAGGGCAGAGATGGGAGGGGCAGTTGCAAGCATCTCTTGCAATTGTTGACATTAGAGTCAACAATTCTTTCCCTAAAGGACTAGATGGTAAACATCTCAGGTTTGCAGGCATCTGGTTTCTGTCACTCACAACCACTTAATTCTGCTGTTATGACACAAAAGCAGCCACAGATAATACAGAGATGAATGGATGTGGGTGTGTCTCAATAAAAGTTTGTTCACAGAAACAGGTGGTATGCCCATGGCCGTGGGTACCTACACTGCTACTATCCATGAAAGCATGAGTGCTCATATTTAAGCAACTTACCTTCAAGAAATAAGGATATACAGAAATATTTATCTGTTTATAGGAATGAGAAAGCAGAAAAATCCTTAATATCCATTAACAAAACCAAGTTGTGTAAACCATATAATGTTATATATTTTAGATCTTTAAATGAATGTTCTCCCCACCACTACTCTATGGGTCAGAATACAGGTCCACACCTGATTGATGTTGGACTTGGACATAACAATCATTTGAATTAAAGGGATGAATTTAGGAGTGACACTGTGTCCACTCTGAGCAGAGATTTAAAAGGCAATTCATGTTTCTCTTCCCCTTCTTGATTAACTTCAAGATACTATGAGAAAAACTTAAAGGGTGGCCACTTCTCCAACTGGGCTCTACAATGAGGAGATATGAGGAACAGATATAACCAGACCTGACCTATAGCCTAGAGTCGAGCCTAGCTCAAGATCAAATGGTCCACAAACCTGGGTGCAAAAATGAAATATTTATGCCTGTAACCTACTGAATTTAGAAGTCTGTTAGGCAATATTATTAGAGAAAAAACTCTTATAAATACGCAAGGGATCTATTGAAATTTAAGTTGTAGATATATACTGATTGAAAGCAAAATTTGGGACTTCCCTGGTGGCACAGGGGTTAAGAATCTGCCTGCCAAGGCAGGGGACATGGGTTCGAGCCCTGGTCCGGGAAGATCCCACATGCTGTGGAACAACTAAGCCCGTGCGCCACAACTACTGAGCCTGCACTCTAGAGCCCATGAGCCACAACTACTGAGCCTGTGCGCCACAACTACTGAAGCCCATGCGCCTAGAGCCCATGCTCCGTAACAAGAGAAGCCACCACAATGAGAAACCCGCGAACTGCAATGAAGAGTAGTCCCCGCTCACCACAACTAGAGAAATCCCACACGCAGCAAAGAAAACCCAGTGCAGCCAAAAATAAATAAAATAAATTTATTAAAAAAAAAAAGTAAATTTTGACTGAGAATTAGTTTTGAAAACCTATTTTGTGAGCTCATTTATTAAATAATCTTTTGCATTATTATGGCCATAATGGCTGTCATTGGGTAGGAGGGATAATATGTTTCCTATAATTTTTTGAATATTTTCTTTCTATATTATTCTAAAATAAGCATTCCTTCTCTGATTAAAGAAATGACTTCAGTACCTCTATTTTTCCTTTCTAATTCTTGCCTAAAAATTTACCTGTGAAAGGTAAGGAAGATATTGGAAGTATATTAGAAGTATCAATGCATAGCAGAATAAAAACTCACTATATATATAATTTTGATGATTATGATAATTATATGAACATTGTGTCAGATAAATGTTCAATAGATCACTTTAAAATAACCAAATAAAATAATATTCTATTTGGGATCTTCTAACAACCTGAAGGAGTAGTGTCTGAAAATCATATACTTTGTTACTAAAGTCTAATTTGTACTGTTCCTACAGAAAGTGCACACACACACGCACACAGAGGAATATTACTCAGCTACCAAAAGAATGAAGTTCTACCATTTGCAGCAATGTGGATGGACCTAAAGAATATTATGCTCTGTGAAGTAAGTCAGATAGAGAAAGAAAAAATTGTATGATATCACTTATATGTGGAATCTAAATATATATACACATACACACACACACACACACACACACAATGAATGTATATGCAGAATAGAAACAGACTCAGATACAGAAAGCAAACTTGTTGTTACCAAAACGGAGAGGGAAGGAAGGAGGGACAAATTAGGGGTATGGGATTAACAGATACAAACTACAATGTATAAAATAGGTATGTAACAAGGATACACTGTATAGCACAGGGAGTCATAGCCATTATATTTTAATAACCTATAATGAATTATAACCTGCAAAAGTACTGAATCACTATAATTTATACCTGAAACTAATACAATATTGTAACTCAACTTTATTTCCAGTAAAACAAAATAAATGAATGAATTTTGTTTTTCTTCTCTGATTGCTGTGGCTAAAACTTCCAAAACTATGTTGAATAAGAGTGGTGAGAGTGGGCAACCTTGTCTTGTTCCTGATCTTAGTGGAAATGGTTTCAGGTTTTCACCATTGAGGACGATGTTGGCTGTGCGTTTGTCATATATGGCCTTTATTATGTGGAGGAAAATTCCCTCTATGCTTACATTCTGGAGGGTTTTTATCATAAATGGGTGTTGAATTTTGTCGAAAACTTTCTCTGCATCTATTGAGATGATCAAATGGTTTTTCTCCTTCAATTTGTTAATATGGTGTGTCACACTGATTGATTTGCATAATTTAAGAATCCTTGCACTCTTGGGATAAACCCCACTTGATCATGGTGTATGATCCTTTTAATGTGCTGTTGGATTCTGTTTGCTCGTATTTTGTTGAGGATTATTGCATCTATGTTCATCAGTGATATTGGCCTGCAGTTTTCTTGCTTTGTGACATCTTTGACTGGTTTTGGTATCAGGGTGATGGTGGCCTCGTAGAATGAATTTGGGA
Source organism: Tursiops truncatus (assembly GCF_011762595.2). Lineage (NCBI taxonomy): Eukaryota > Metazoa > Chordata > Mammalia > Artiodactyla > Delphinidae > Tursiops > Tursiops truncatus. The sequence goes on along the minus strand of NC_047034.1, from coordinate 10,607,782 downwards.
GTGTTCCTCCCTCTGCTATATTTTGGAAGAATTTGAGAAGGATGGGTGTTAGCTCTTTCCTAAATGTTTGATAGAATTCGCCTGTGAAGCCATCTGGTCCTGGACTTCTGTTTGTTGGAAGATTTTTAATCACAGTTTCAATTTCAGTGCTTGTGATTAGTCTGTTCCTATTTTCTAATTTCTTCCTGGTTCAGTCTCAGAAGGCTATGCATTTCTAAGAATTTGTCCATTTCTTCCATTTTGTTTACCTTCTCAAAGAACCAGCTTTTAGTTTTATTGATCTTTGCTATAGTTTCCTTTATTTCTTTTTCATTTATTTCTGATCTGATCTTTATGATTTCTTTCCTTATGCGAACTTTGGGGTTTTTTGTTCTTCTTTCTCTAATTGCTTTAGGTGTAAGGTTAGGTAGTTTATTTGAGATGTTTCTTGTTTCTTAAGGTAGGATTGTATTGCTATAAACTTCCCTCTCAGAACTGCTTTTGCTGCATCCCATAGATTTTGGGCCGTCCTGTTTCCATTATCATTTGTTTCAAGGTTTTTTTTTTGCGTTACATGGGCCTCTCACTGTTGTGGCCTCTCCCGTTGCGGAGCACAGACTCTGGACGCACGGGCTTAGCGGCCATGGCTCACGGGCCCAGCCGCTCCGCGGCATGTGGGATCTTCCCAGACCGGGGCACGAACCTGTGTCCCGTGCATCGGCAGGTGGACTCTCAACCACTGCGCCACCAGGGAAGCCACCATCTAGATATTTTAAATTGAAATATTCGTTGGTAAAATCATTTACAAATTAACCTACAGAAGAAAGGAAACAGATGGTTTTCAACAAATAGATGATAAATAGGTTGGTAGGTAGAAGGATGGTTATATAGACAGAAGATTATAATAGTTATAGGGAGTGTGTGTTAATTGTTTTCTCCAATGTCCTGTCTTTTCTCTCCTTCTCTCTGGAGAGAGAGAGGAAAAGACACACACACACACACACACACACACACACACACACACACACACACACACACACACACACATAGAGAGAGAGAGAGAGAGAGAAGGTGATCTAGAGATCAAGAGAAATAAATATGTCCCTTACGTTAGGTTCTGTCTTATCAGTCAGAATAAAACTTGCTGCTTAGAAGCTTAGATAAAACATTTGAATAATACCATCAGATTCAATTTGCCCTGCCACTAACTGGAGCACCCAGTTAGTGGTCACCTTAGGTTATTATTATTATTTAATTAATTGATATGGTAGTGCTTTCGATCCATTATTTTTGAAACTTTGCTGAATGCCTTGAATGTATCATATAGTTTCCTTTAAAGATTTTAACCTCCTTGCATCATATCTTCCCCAAAGCAAATATCTTTTGATAATATATTCAATACCAAAATGTCATTTTCCCCATAGAAATCAAAAAGTTCTTGAAATATTTATAGTTTCCAAAGACTACAAAGTACACTCAAGAGCTATAGGATACCATCCACTAATTCAAGTAAGGATATCTGAGAGAATCTGAAGCTGTCTCACTTAGAACTGTAATGGAGAAGATGCTCTAGCCCCAAGTTTGGTGATAATATTGAACTGCCATTTCTCATGTATTTCTAGGCAACAAAACCTACCTTAATGTGAACCCCTTCCTGGAAATGTCTCTCCAGTATAACACAGTTTGCACTCCATACTAATCTGTAAAACCATTTGCTTTTAAGATATAATTATCTTGTTTAATAGCTTAGTTTTAGGTTTAAAGTATGGATTTAATAATTCTGATCTTCTAATCTAAACAATGCAGAGTACCCTCTCTTAACTATTTTATTTGAGTAAATAAGGTACTAGGGAAACTATTTCACTCCGGTTGACTTTTTTGTTGAAGTGACATTTTCCATTCTGCTAAAGTTCAACTGACATTGACTTCACTGAATGGCTGTTGGGAAATTGCCCTCAGAGATTTATTTGGAGCTGCTACCATCTTTGTAAGGAAATGTTGTATTGTGACAGTCACACTCAATGTTGATTCTGCTCCTAAGTGACACTGTTGGAGCATAACACACATTTAGTTACCTACCTGACATGTTGTCTATTTAACAGAGAAAAAATGATCTGACTATGATTGATGGCATAGCTGCCCCTTTTCAGTGATGGGGAAAATAAGCTGAGTCAAACCAGATCTGGTTACACTGGGAATGTCTGTCTGCAGTGCTGTTCCCTCATTTCTCTTCATTTAGATAAGAAGGCTTTCCTTTGAGTGCATATTCCCACAATCTCTAATCTACCAACCGCTGTGCTTATTGCTTTATTATTTTCACTATGAAATTACCTTAGAGGTAGTATTCTACTCTAGTCCGCATTACAGGAAAGCTTTTCATTCATTTTTAGTTACGTGCTCTCTGTGTCAAGGACAATGGTGTTGAAAATTAGTGTCCTTGGTCAAAAGTATTTGGTAAATTATTTACTTTTTGGCCATAAGTTTCCTCTGCTCTCTGACACTCTGACTTGTTTTGGTTTTTTTTTTTCTGTGTCACTGGAGAAAGTTCCTTTAGATAATGGCCTTATAATTGTCCTGACATACAGTAAAATTGAAATCAAGATCCAAAAACTAATTTGTTCCACCCTGTGGCCCTCTTTTGCCTCCATTTTTTTTTTTTCCATTTAGGGTTGATAGGTCATTATGTCCTTCAGTGGCAGAGACTAAAATGAAAAAAAATATTGTAAAAACCAAAGCCAGTCAGTGTAGTCTACACTCATTTCTCACAAGGACAATGTTCAGGGGATAAGTGTCACTATGGCAATGCAGACAACTGATTTGTGGGTATTAGAAAAATATAATCCAAACAGCCACACTGGGTATAAATGCCAGATATTAAAATAGGCATTTATTGGTAAAAGAAGAAAATTTATACTGAAAAGTCATATATATCACAGCTCTGTTTCTTTTTGGCATCAGTTCATTGAAATTCAAGTGCAACAATCAGAAGACTTGGGATTTATATGAGACTTCAGGAAACTGTACACTGTATTCAAGCACACCCACATAAAACTAGACTATGAGAAGTTTGGAAAAGTAAAATGCAAGTTATAACAACATGCACAGAATTTAAAAACAATTTTGGAAATGATATATAGTCATACCAAAGAAAAAAGCAAGAAATAAAGAAAGATAAACTAAGACAATGTAATACTCTGTTTCTCACATGGAACCCACAGGTTAGCTACACCAAAGGAGCATCCATCAAAAAATATTTGCAAGAACATCCATATTTGCAAAAATCAGAAGCAAAATCAACATGAATGTCTTTTTGTGAATCTTACTAAATTAGAATCTTTAAACATATTTCTAAATTGTGAGTTAACTAGATTATTTATTTATAAATGACAGACAACTAGAATAAAATTCCTTATGTTTTCTTGCATAGCTGATGCAGAAAACCTGGCCAGAAGTAGTAGTCTCTGTAAACCAAAAAAGAAGGTTACTAAGTGGAGAAAGTGGAGTATGCTCCTGATTTGTGAAAATGTCCCAAACAATACTGCCAGAGAGGTAAATTTATTTTTTCTTTCCAAATGGAAAATGGAAACTCTTCTTTTTTTGTGTACCCTAGAATAAATAAACATGCAGTTTGTCAGATGATAAGAAGAATTATATTGAAAAATATAATGGGGAAAGCACTATTATAGTATATTAATGATTTTGTATAAGTATGATACTATTTTACAAAATGATTGATAATGTCTTTTTTAATAAGTTGGTATTTAAATAGAAAGTGAAGGAGTGAAGAACCATGTTTATAGGGAATGTCACACTAGGTAGAGGAAACAGAAAGTTTAAAGGACTAGACATGGGAGAATTTTTGTCAGGGTTGAAAATCACTGAAGAAGCATGGAAAAAGAATTCCAGAATCTAATTAGGACTCAAGAACATGTTTGCTTTCTAACTGCATGTGGTGTTGTTTGGAAGACACAGGATATTAGCTGGATACACTAAGTTTTAACTTTTTGCCATATTGTAACACAAAGAAGGAATTTCTCATATATGGGTCAAGGGTCTAAAGGGAAAACAAAGGACACATAATTAAATAATGGTTCTGGAAGTATGAGTTTCTACATAAATAAAACTCTTCTATGTGCAGCCTCACTTTTGCATCACTTCTCTTTTCTTCCTTGTAGGTATTTGTTTTAGAGGATGGGCTGCCACACTGTTTGGGAGGACTTGACTCACCTGAGAAATACTAAAAGTCCTGGAATCAACCGGGACAACGATAGCGTGTGCAGCTTAAGTAAATTCTGAATCTTAAGGCTTTTGTTAAAGTCTTTAACTTGGCCATTTCTACTATACTTTCTGTTACAAGTTGGACTGGTAAAATGCAATGTACTGAATTCATAATATGGGCTGAGAGATAGAGGTCTTATCTGAGCTTGGACATTGAGCAAGTGACACCCAACACTTCCTAGATTAATATTTTAAGTCATTCTTTTCTTACTGTAAAATAATTTTTATTTTCAAAATTGTCATTTAATCATTGTCATTCACTCAATCAAATTTCCAAGCAACATTTTTGAATACTCATCATATGCCAGTTCAGAATGGGGATGAGAGCGGAGGGGTGAAGACAAAATAATCTCGTAGTTTTAAAAAAGGGTTAAGTCCGAGATGATGGTATTTATCTATTTATTCTACAGAGGTGGAGGATTAAACTTTCAGCTGAAAAATGTAAAAACTTTGAAAGCAATCACTCACACCCTTACAACAAAAAGATGGACAAATTAAAAAAATCAGCAACTTTCCTTGGGCCAATTAGAAGACAGAGGCGGCTGGGGAAACTGCCAATCAAATCTGGAGACTTAGGTGCATATGGAAAATCACAACCAAGATATTCTTAACCAGAGCAAGAGCCATAAATTTCTAGGAAGACCAAAACAGTAATGTAGACAAACTTCTAGAGGCTGAGTGTGTACTAGCATGAGAATAAGGAACTCCTAAGTGGCACAGTCTTAGGCAAAGGCAACACACTAGTAGACATTATCTCTTGGACGTCCACTGCGTTTCCCATGGTGAAGATCTGAAGATGATCCCCTCATATCTCTGATAGGAGCAGGGGAGTTGTAATCATTTTGAAACATGCTAGGTGACTTCTTCACAGCAAAAGCTTGCTCTCCTAGAAAAGTCTTTGGTGAGCCTTATTCCAGCTGGAGGAAGGACCTCCCTCCCACTAAAACACTTCTAGCCTTCCTGTATCATCTAAGAAGGGGAGAATAATCAACAAGGACTAGGGCTTCAAGGAAGTACATCAAAATGTGGCAGCTATGAGAGGGTGAAAGGGTTGGCAAGAAAAAAAATCCATACCATGGGAGAAACACTCAAAGATCACAGTACCAAGGCACGGGGCCCCTAAAAGATGGAGTTTTAATCTGAAGATTACAGAATGTTCTTATTCCTCCACCTCTAACCATCACATGAACAGGGCTCCAATATAATAACAGTGGATCAATGCTGAAAGACCTGCCATATACTACCCTCCCTGAGGAGGAAAACTTAGGAAAACTCAAAATCAAGAGGGGAAACAAAAAAAATGATAGTAGAAGAATTTGAAGCCTCTGATACATATGGTTGAAGAAACATTAAACACAGACCAACTCATAAGCAAATAGTATAAATCTTCACACAAAAGGCCTATTTATTTCAATTCCTGTTAATAGATATATGTGCAATTTCAATAACAACTTACAAGGCATGCCAAAAGGCAAGAAAAAAGAGTGTATAGACACATTTTGGAAATATCATATAGGAAATTTAAAATAACTATGATTAATATAAGAGCTCTAGTGGAAAATGTTGACAGCATACAAGAATAGATGGGTAATGTAAGCAGAGAGATGGAAACCTTAAGAAGAAATCAAAAGGAGATACTTGAAATTAAAAAACTAAGAAATAAAAATACACTTGAAGGCCCACTAGTAGACTCAGCACAAATGTGGAAAGATCAGTGTGCTTGTAGACACTTTTCAAAATAAAACGTGTTCTGCAAACAATAACAAAAACAGAACATCCAAGAATTATGGGCCAATTCTAAAATGTGTAATTAAGGTACATTTAATTGGAATGGCAGAAAGAAAAAAGGGGACAAATCAGAACTAATATTTGAAGTAAAAATAGCTAAAAACTTTCCAAAATAACAACAGACACAGGAAGCTCAGAGAACAACAAGCAAACAAGCATAATAAATAGCAAAAACAAACAAATAAGCAAATTAAACAAGCAAATCCCAAACACTTAAGCTAAGCATATGTATTAGTTTGATAAGGCCACCACAACAAAGTACTAAACCTGTATGGCTTAAATAACAGAGATTTATTTTCTCACAGTTCTGGAGGCTCAAGGTGTCAGAAGGGTTGATTCCTTCTGAGATGCCTGAGGTGAGGAGGTGGTTGAGACAGACCTACAGAAGGCTGTCTTCTCCTTGTGTCTTCACATCATCTTCCCTTTATGTCTGTGATCAAATCTCCCCTTCTTATTAGGATATCCTTCTTATTGAATTTGGGTCCACCCTAATGACCTCAGTTGAACTCGATTAGCTGTATAAAAATTCTTTCTCCAAATAAGGTCTCCAAATAAGGTCATACCAGGGGTTAGGACTTCAACATGTGAATTGTGTGTGTGTTGGGGGATGCAATCTAACCCATTGGAATATACCATATTCAAACTGCAGAAAACCAAAGGCAAAGAGAAAATTCTGGAATGAACCACATGGGGATGAGGGGAATAGCTTACTAAAGGAGAACAAGAATTACAGTTGAAGTCTTGTAAGAGATTATGCAGATATGAAGAGAATGGAATAAAATCTTTAATAGTTTGAAAAAATATAAAACCGACCTAGAATTCTCTCTTCAGCAACATTATTCTTCAAAAGTGAAGTGGGAATAAAGACTTTCTTAGACAAACAAAAAGTGAGTGAAATCACCAGCAGCAGACTTGCCACACAAGAAATGTTTTAAAAGTTCTTTAGCCAAAAGAAAATAAGATGAATCATAAAGTAGAAACTACACACAGAAAGACAGAGTTTAAGAAAAGGAAAAAATGAAGGAACAAGAAATACTTTTCTTGTTCTTAATTCATTTAATGATTACTGTTTGTTAAAACAATAATAGTGGGCTTCCCTGGTGGCGCAGTGGTTGAGAGTCCACCTGCTGATGCAGGGGACACGGGTTCATGCCCCGGTCCAGGAAGATCCCACATGCCACGGAGCGGCTGGGCCCGTGAGCCATGGCTGCTGAGCCTGCGCGTCCAGAGCCTGTGCTCCGCAATGCGAGAGGCCACAACAGTGAGAGGCCCGCGTACTGCAAAAAAAAACCAAAAACCAAAACAAAAACAATAATAGCAACAATATACTGGTGATTCCAGCAAATGGATACATGAAATTAATGATAGCAAGTTTATAAGGGACAGGAAGGAATGATTTGGGAACACTTTGTCATAAGATATTTGCATTACATGTGATGTACTATAGTATTATTTAAAGGTGGACTTAAATAACAAAACATATTTATTATAAACTCTAGGTCAAACAGTAAAATTTTTTTAAAAAGGAGTATGATTTGTAAGCTAAGAGAAGAGAAAAACAAGAATTATATAAAATAATTAAAAGCCACAGAAGTAAAAAAAAAAAATAATAGAAAATAACAAAGAAAAAAACAACTAATAGTAAAACATTGCAATTATTAATCCAAACATTGCAACTATTAATCCAACTATATCAACTATCACTTTAAATGTGAATAGTCTATCCATTAAAAGATAGGTTGACATTGTGGATTTTTTTAAAAGGTTCAATTAGGTTAAAGTAAAAGAGATGGAGAAAGATATACCATGCTAACACTAATGAAAATAATGCTAGAATGGGCATATTCATTTCAAAAATCAAGAGGGATATTCATAATGATAAAAGGTTCAATTATCCAATAAGAGGTAACAATTGTAAAAGTATATACATATAACAATAGAACATAAAAATACACAAGGCAAAAACTACCAGACTTGAAAGAGACATATCCACTACTAACAGTTAAGAGACATCAATGTTTCTTTGTCAGTAATTGATAGATCAAACAGGCAGAAATTTATAAAGATATTCTTTCTACATAAATGCAAGTTTGGAAAACAAAACATCCTTCAAAGAAGTATTATTCAAGCATCCTAAGCCAAGATGCTTTTCTCATTAAAATCCAAACAAATATATCATAATTATACAGCAATACAATATTACAGACCTGCACTATGCATCTTCTTTCATCTATGTTAAATCACTCTTATAACACTGACATATACTTAGGTACTATAAGTATTAGAAAGAAAGAACAAAATAAGATGCCATTAATCAATATTGTTGGGAAGTTCTAACAAATTAAAAAGTAAAGAAAATAAAATAATCTGTATTATATTGGAGGAAAAAAGCATTTTTATGAAATGAATTTATATGTATTAAACCAGAGACTTTATTAAGGAAAAAATTTCTAGAAGTTAAAAGGAAATATGATAGTTAGAAAAACAGACAAAAATACTTTTTCTGCATGCTATAACAAGCATCTGAAAATAGAAGTGAAGAAATATAGCACATTGACATTGATAATGGACGTACCGCCTATCCAAGAATAAATTTAACAAGGAATTTGCAGAGATCATATAATAGTGATAAATTTTTCAGACAACATATTTACATATAGGAAGATATACTATGTTTTGTTTATTTTTCAAAAGGAAAACTTATTACCATAAAATAACTATTTTTCCAAAATTAATTTTTAAGTTTAATTAATTATAATTAGAAGCTAATTTTCTTAATTTAGAAAAAAGATGACTTTAAACCAAAAATGAGAATCAATGAGACTAGAAAGTATTTTCCTTTACATAATAAAATATTCTATGAAATCATTTTATTTGTCATTGAAATATGCACATTTACCAGTAAAACAGAATAAAAGAACACAAAAATTAATGATGTTATACATAAAAATTTTGTATATAGTAAAATAGTTACTTAAATTAAGTGCAATCATCTATATAAATGATGCATGCAAAAGCTAATAGCAATCTTCAGGAATAAAAAACTGGATTCCTACTTCATACCATATGCAAGTAGTTAAAAATATTTTTAGAATAAAAATAAGAATATACAGGTTTGGAGTTGATTATTTTCATGATGACATTATTCCCAAAAGCTAAAGGGAAAAAAAGCATATAGTTAATATGTAAAAATTTAAAACTTTTCAAACAAGTATATGTGTAATGTAACTGAAAGAAGTCTGGGATAGGGACATACTTGTCTCATTTATGAAAATCATAGGATTAATGAAAAAAGAATCTAAACTTTTTGAAACTTTAATAAAATAGATTATAGGAAAAACGTAGCCAAAGAATATTAGACTGTGTAGAGAAAAAAAATGTCCTGTGGAAACCTGGTTTTAACATGAAAAAGAAATCAACAGTCTCAAAATCCAGAGGAAGGCAAATTAAAGTATCAATGGTAAATAAATATAAACTAATAAAATTAACAAGAATATAAAAAGAAATAATATGCATTGCTAGAAATATTGTGGAGAAAAGGAGATTCTCATAAACTGTTGATAGACATATGAATTGTCAAGGCCTCTTTAGAAAGCAGTCTGGTAATATTTAACTGAACACACCTACATTTTTTATTCTATCTAACAATTTCATTCCTCAAAATCTATTCCACAAAGTCAAAGCAACTACTTAAATGTAACTGTGTAAAGATAATCATTGAACCAATACATACAGTGGCAAAACGGTGGATACAAAATGAATGTCCATCCATAGGTGAATGATTGAATAAATTGTGGTTATTGTGTACTATTTTAAACAGCCATTGGATGAGTAATGGCTTTGAGATGTATTGTCACTCTGTTTTGAAAAAAATAAGATTCAGAGAAGTATATATTAAAAAATAAGGCAGACTATATATATCAAACTAGAACTTATTTTTAAACATACAATTTTATGAAAATTTAATATGTCCAGATTTTGCAAACTTATATATCTTAACTGAGCATTGATATCAAAATTTTACTTTCAATTTAATATGCATATTTCAATGATTTTAACTGTGTTTAACTTACAAAATTTATCTGTTTCATTTGTTAGACCATTTTTGCATTTATGTGTTATTCAATGGCTGAATCAGAAATGGTTTAGTAATTAAAATTATTTTCCCCAAAGTGTTAGTTTAATTAATAAATGATGGTATATTATGAATGAGCATTGAAAGTGAAAGCTGAGAAAATATTAAATTCAGGTACCTGTACTCTATGTCAAAGAACTTATTTTTCTTTCACGGATTCAAAAGTCTTTCATCCTCGTGCTTCACTGACAGTTAAAATGGTGTCACGGTGGGAGGGGAAATATAAGTGACAGGTCTAATAAATTAGCAATATCCTTCTCACTACACTACCCATCATTTTTGGCTTGAAATTTCACTTCTTATTAAAATTTGTATTCTTCAAAGTTGAATGGGAATAGCAGATTTTCTCTGAGTTTTATCTGCTTTATAGATGAGCTAGGCTCAAAATCCTACAGCTGAAAAATGTCACTGGCCCTTCTCTTGGAGTAAGCATAGAGCTTTCAATATTTCCAGGAGGCTGGGTCAAGTCTCTAATGGTTAAATAAATTGCCTTTCAAATGCCACAGTCACAATCGTCAGGACTATTGTATGAATGACAGCCTTTGCTACAGATAGTAAGCTATTTGTACCTATTCTCTTCTTAAAATATGAACTACACAAATTAGAAGATAAATTTAAAAAATAATAATAATTGACACTAGAGGCAGTGGTGGCAGTGATGTTTCAATATCTAGGCCTCTAGATCAATGGTTCTAGATTAGTGTTTTTCAAACTGGGTCATGGGAATCTATTCAGTGGACCTCAACCAGCATTAGAAAATGAAAAATAAAAAATGATAGAAAAGAACTGTATGTAATAGAATAAAATTTAAATTACAGTATTCACATGTAGCAGTATCCCTTTTAAAACAGCTTTTTCTTAGTTTATACATGCACACATATCTATACTCTGTGTAAATACTCTGTGTATGCTCTGTGTCCTAATGTAAAACTATGTTCTCACCATGAACTGTATGAGTTGTACAAGGCAAAAATATTTGTCATTGCTTTATATATTGTGCTATATTTATAGCCTTTGCCCATTAGGCTAAATCAGAAAGGGCATTCTGCATCTGACAAGATATATTTAAACAATATACACAGCTTCCAATTTCTTCATCAAGTTTGTATTTTCTGAGAACTACTTCTGTTTAATATAGTAAGTGAAACAGAGATAATTTTACAAATAATACCCACAGTTAAAAAGCACTTGCATGAACAACATGAAGTATTACAAATAAAGTTTTTATTTATATAATGTTCCAAGAAAGTAAATTTATGTCTGAATTAGAAAATGTAAGACAGCCTAGGGAACTATTTCTCTTCTTGCTTGCTTCATAAGAAACTCTTCAGATATTTAAAATTACTATATTGAATCTCACTACATAAAAAGTTAATATATACATTTTCTTATGTGTGTATATGTATGTATACACAATTTATTAAGAGTAAGCATCATTATGGTTAAGTTGTAAACATCTTGTGATATACATCTTCTTAATAGTTAATTATGCTATCTGGAAAGGTAGCTGATTCCTTCACAAAACTCATATCTCTTTCTTTCAAAATAAGCCAAAGCCCAAACTGTCCCTGGAATGAAGTTTGCTAAGGGAAGTGTTAAACCCATGGGAATGAAATTGAGAGAACTGCATGTAATTCTAGAATTGAAAGAAATCATTCTAGTGTAAATATGAGGAAGAGCTGAGTTTGATTCTAAAAGTGGAAAAAAAAAAAAACCTATTTGGAATCATAACAAAATCAAGGTTAAAGATACATAATTTGCAAACTAGATACCTAATTTAAAATTTTATACTTTTTATTAATATGTAATGCTATGTTTTCAGACTTTCAAAAAAAGAATAATTTTAGGAAGAAGTTTGGCTACTGTTATCAATATTGGATATCAATTTTAATATTATTCAGAAATTTGCAATGTTGCCCATTCATTCTGAATTAAATCAGACTGAGGAAACAAAATGTCAAACTAAAATCATTAGTCTTCTATTCACAGATCCAATAATAATTTACACTATTGCATGTGGAATTTAAAGTCTGGCCTCTAATCAATTTTACTAGAAATTCTCTATTTTGAGAAAATGCATATTATAATAATTATCACATAAATATTTTAGAAAACAAGGTTTATCAGAAGTAATTAACTTCAAATATGTATTTGATGAATTTTAATTCCTTCAAGTTTTCATCCCATGAAGCAGATTAGTAGAGATAAAAGCAGGCTATTGGATTTGATACATTACCATTTAAGGTTGTGTGACCTCGGTCAAGTTATGTATCTTAACCAAGCCTGAGAATCTTTCTGTGTAAAACGGTGGTCACAATATTATTACCCTATAAGATTAGAGGATTAGATAAGATAATGCAAGAGAAATATTTGGTAATAGCATTATACACTAATAAGCTAATTATACACTAATAAGCATTATACACTATTACTATTCCTGCCATGAGTGCAATTTTGTAGTTTTTGTTTGTTTGTTTATTTGTTTGTTTTGCGGTACGAAGGCCTCTCACTGTTGTGGCCTCTCCCTTTGCGGAGTACAGGCTCCGGACTCGCAGGCTCAGCGGCCATGGCTCACGGGCCTAGCCGCTCCACGGCATGTGGGATCTTCCCAGACCAGGGCATGAACAGGTGCCCCCTGCGTTGGCAGGTGGACTCTCAACCACTGCACCACCAGGGAAGCCCTGTAGTTTTTTATTTATTTATTTTTTCAATGTGTGCTTCTGCTTTGATCAAATGTACTTTGGTTATTCATAACTTTGCTTGATTTCAGACTGAGGAAAAGAAAAAGGGCTTAAGGCATCTCAAAATAATTTGATATCTTTATCCCCTCTATTAATTTAACATATATGTAGTTTCATATATTATTTCATTAATATATTGGAATGCCCCCGTCTATATGGATAGCGACGTGCCATGGGGGAAAGTTAAGGCCAGCAATGTTTCTACAACATGACTACCTTCATTAAGCATGGCTTATAGGAAGAAACCTGACTAAATTTGGTCCAATCAGTATTGTTCTCAGGATTTAGAATTGGGACAAAGAATCAATCTACATTTGGATTGCTTGACCAGTAATACACAAGGTTTTAGGAACCTGATATAAGGAGCATAGATATGTGAGATGTGGAATATGTGTAAGTGTCTATACATGTAAGAAACATCTATGTTGACTGAAGAAACAGAAGAATCTTTTCTAAATTGAGAAGAAGAAATGGAAGAGATGAACAGGGAGTTAGAAAGATAAAGCATTAAGATGGCCATTTAAACTAAGACCCCAGTGACTTTCTGAACCATTCTTTTACTTTTTATTTTTTATTTTATGAACCATTCCTGTAACCTTAAAATAAATTCTCACTTTAGCTTGGTCAAGTTGGATTCTGTTTATTTTTTTCAAACCAAAGGGAAGGCGCAAGAGGAAACAGTCCTCTTTGTACTCCAAAATATGACTCAACACGCTTTTCATATAAATGGAGAAATAAACAATTAGACTTTGCAGGCCATAGATTCTCCATCACAACTACACAGCTTTGCCATTGGGGCTCAAGCATAGCCATAGGTGATACTGAAAGAAGAATGGCTGTGTTCCAATAAAACTTAATTTATGGATATTGACATATGAATCAAAAATTTTACATGTCATAAAATGTTATTCTTTCAATGTATTCTAATCATTAAAAATGTAAACAAACAAAAAAACATTGTGATATGTGGACCATACAAAAACAGGTGGCAGGCTGAGTAGCAGATCTAGTAAGCAGGGGAATCACTCTGAAATTTATACCAAACAAAGCTTTAAAGCTTCCCAATCACTTTCTTCTGCAAAGCACTTCCCGAATTCTTTCTTTGTTTTAGGTATCACACTTACCTTCTCTACTCTATTCTTCTCCTCTACATTCCTCCTCTACTATAAATAAATATTCCTAGTTGTGGCAAGATAAGTTATGTTTTTTAATTTCTTTGAATAACTCTTCTTATTAAAAGAATTTTAGTTTATAAATGAGACCATAAATTTTCTTTCCTTCTAAAATTTAAAATTGTATTATTTGTATTTTATGAAAGTTATTAGAAATGGTGGGCATAATAAAAACATAAGACCAATAATTGGCCACATTAAAAGTATTTGAAAACAAAAGGTAACTCTTAAAACCAGTAAAGCTGCTCATTGGTAAATAGCAATTAAATGTACAAAGTTGGAAAATAAAAATTTAATTTGGATTTCTTTCATTATCAATCCAATCAAAAATTATCCTAGAATGAGAATATAAATGCTATTAGAGTACTAATATAAGGAATAAAAATTATAACACACATATCAATGTATGTATTATTATTTCTACTTAGAAGGAGATAAACATTTTCAATATAGTTCTGTGGTATCACAAAAATAAAACTGTTGAATATATTTGATAAAATAGCTTATCAAAAATATTATGGCAGGCACTAATGGTGTCAAGGTAAACTTGTTAGGAAGTACAGCAGCATTTGAAGTCAATGTACTTTAAATTCAGTTTAAATTTAACATTCAGCAGGACATTTAGGGGGTCTAGAAAGAGATTAGGCCAATTATGCATGCCATGCCAAGTACATAAATGTCAACAGCAATTTAGAACAAGAGTGGATTGTGAGAATATTTCCAGTTCAATATTTTACTCTGAAGGCAAATAATCAGTATGAGATTTTTGCAATAGGGATCTAACAGAAAATACACTCAGGAGAAGAACAAATAAACCTACTTAACAGAGATGCTTTAGAATAATGAGATTCCACTGGTTATTTGATTCACAGACAATACCCATAGGGCTTTTTATGAATTTTAAGTTTTCCTAGAAGGTCACAAATTTGAGACTATTTTTTCATGTCCTAGTAATGTAGGCTCCTTTTAGGTGTTCTGTCACTCTCATAACACTTTATAGTTGTTATTTTGAAACTTAAGCAGAACCTTTATTGGGTGGTGCCCCTATAATTGACCACTATTTCCTGGGTATGGAATTTCCAATTCAGTTCCACACACACAAGTTAGAAGGTAAGATTTCTGATGGAAGGTACCATCATTAATGTATTTTCAAAACCTACCAGAAGGCTTGACAAACACATAATTAGTATCCAGTTAAAATCTACTGAATGAATACTGCTGTACCTAACATTATATATTTGTGTTGCAAACATATTTGAAAATCCAGTTCAAAGAGTTATGGTAAATAAAGTCTGAGAATTGCTCCTCTGTGAAACTGTCATTATACCAGAATGTGTAATGTAGGTAGCTAAAAATGTTTTACAAATAAGACTTACTTTCCCACTCACCACTCTACCTATCATAGGCAGGCAGGCAGGTAGGTAGGTAGATAGATAGATGGATGTATCTATCATTTATCCTATCTGTCATCTATCACTCTATCATCATTTATTGCTTAAATCCCATTATGTTACATTAGAATTGAGGGAAATTTAATGTCACCCACCTAGTATCTGTGTAGCCCTTCTGTCCAATTTTACTTCAATGGTGATAGAAGAAGAAAGATTCACAAGAACTAATTCCACAGGTGATATGATAGAGTTACACTGCAATAGTCATTTTGGGATTCTTAATTATCACAAATTATTTGGTTCCATTCCCTTCAGTGGGTGTTTACAAGTGATAATAAAGTATGTTTCAATAACCGAATCTTAGGGTAGTATGCATTTAACTAAAATGATATAGAAATTATGTTTTTCCTAAAAATTATGAATCATTTTATTTATAGTTATTCTTGTAACTCTATAAGACTATATTTAGTATATATCAGGCAAATTAAATGTGTTTTTATCTCTTTGCAAGACTCTATATTTAGGCTTTTTTTGGAGAAAATTTCAAAACAAATACAGTGGCTATCAACACAAGGAAGTCAGACATTGGGCAATAGGTAGTGTTCGTTGTTGCTTAGTGAAGAGCAATGCCCAGACATAGTTTTCTGGGTTTTTTATTTTGTTTTTGTTTTTTACTGAGGACTCTGATGTTTCCTTTGGAAGCCTTAACATATTATTTTATAAACCAAGGAATGCTTGGTTCTGATTGGAACTGTGTTAGTTTACTATTACTGCTGTAACAAATGTATACAAACTTAGTGGTTTAAAACAATTCAAATTTATTATTTTATAGTTATAGTGTTAAAGTGTCTCACTGCGCTAAAAACAAGTTGTTAGTGTGGTTATATGTACTCTGGAGGGTTTAAGGGAGAATAGTTTCCCTAGCCTTTTCCAGCTTCCAGAGGCTGCCCACGTTCCTTTGCTCAATCTGATTTCTTCTTCCATCGTCATATCTATTCTATGATTCTGACCCTATTGTCTCCCTCTTTTGCTTGTAAGTACACTTGTGATTACATGGGGACCACCTGGAAAATCCAGTGTATACTCTCCCCACATCAAAAATCATTAATCACATTTTTCAATGTAAGGCTATATACATACAAGTTTCAAGAATTTAGAACATGAACATCTTAGAAGAGCCATTATTCTGACTACTACAGGGACCTAATAAGGAAATTCTCAGATAGAATTTAGTCTTATCTCATTGAGGTATAGACTAATTTGCTAAGGTTTACTATTCAGAGAGAACTCAGGAAAACAGTTCTACAATTAGACATATTTTTCAATCTGTCTATTAAGATATAGCTCCATGAAGGTAGGGAGTATATTTTAGTAATGTGTTTTATACTAAAAATAAATAATAAGATTATGCTTGACTCATAGAATGAGTTGGAATGTGTTCCATCTTCTTTTATTTCCTGATAGTGCATGTAAAACCTTGAGAAATGTTTGATAGAATTTGCCAGTGAAATCATATGTTCCTGAAGCCTTTTTAATGGGAAAGTTTTTCTTTTTTATTATTAATTAAACTTTGCACTACACATGACTAGTTCAGATTTTGCATTTATTTCTTTTTGAGTCAGTTGGTCAGTTATGGTACAAGAAATATGTCTACTTCATCTAAGTTGACAAATGCATTTGTATAAAATTGTTCATACTACGTCATTCTTTTTATGTGTTTAAGATGTATAGAGTTACCCCTCTTTCTTTCCAATACTAATAATTTTTGTTATCTATATTTTTGTTGAATAATTTACACAGAAGTTGATCATATTTATTTATCTTTTTGGAAAAATGTGGTTTTTTTGTTTCATGGATTTTTTTCTATTCTTTGTCCAATTTATATTCCATTTATTTCTGATATCTATATTATGTCTTTCATTCTACTTATTTTGGGTTTGTTTTTCTTTTCTGACTTGTTAAAGAGGAGTCTGTAAACCTTGTTCCTGTAAATGAATCTCATTTATTGGGTATACCCAAATTTAGGATTGTGAAATCATCTCAGAAAATTCATCACTCTAACATTATAATATATCTTTCTTTATTCATGGTAATATTTCTTGTTCTGAGTTCTACTTTATATTCATCTAGCTACCCCAGCTTTCTTTTGATGTTTGCATTGTATATTATCTTTCATTTATTAACTTATCACCTATTGGGTCTTTATTTTAAAGTCAGTTTCTTGTAGACAGCATAGAGAATTGGATGTCATTTCTTTCTCTCGTATCAATCTTTACTTTTTAATTGGAGGGTTCACATCATTTACATTTAATATAATTACCTATACAATTGAGTTTAAATCTTTTGTTCTG
Source organism: Tursiops truncatus (assembly GCF_011762595.2). Taxonomy (NCBI): domain Eukaryota; kingdom Metazoa; phylum Chordata; class Mammalia; order Artiodactyla; family Delphinidae; genus Tursiops; species Tursiops truncatus. Next base: position 10,589,947 of record NC_047034.1, on the reverse strand, counting down.
CTATTTGTTTTCTATTTGTCCCATCTGTTCTTTCCTCTTTTTTTTGATGTTTTTTGAGTTATTTGAAATAATTTAATTTTATCTTCATTATTGACTTATTACCTTTTTTTCATATTCTCTTGGAATTGGGTATTTTTAATGATTCTATATTAACTCTATTTTTGGTTTATTATCTTTTTTTAAGTGGCTGCTCTTCAATTTATAATATGTATAAAGATATGTTAAAGAACTTATTACTGTCCATCTTGAAATACTATTATTACAAGATCCCATCTGATAGTATTTTCCCCAACTAAAAATATATATATTTTAACATTTCTTATAATGTATGTACTCTGGCAAAAAATTTGCTCAGCTTTTGTTTTTCTCAAAATATCTCTGTTTCACTTCATGCAGGTTAGCAGCTTATTTTTCCTTTCAGTGTTTTAAAAATGCCATTCCATTGTATTCTAGCTTGGACAAGTTCTGATGAAAAATCTGGCATGATATTAATATTTAATTTTCTTTACATGACTTTAAATAACTTTTTATACGGCTGCTTTTAAGATTTCTTCTTAAAAGCCAAATTATAACTGATTTGGGGGAATTTATAATGTCTCTGCTTTATGTGTGTGTGTTTATTCTGCTTGGGGCACATTTAACTTCTTGGCTCTCTTTATAGTTTTCATTGACGCTGAAAAATTTTTAGTCATCATTTCCTGTTTTTAGCCCCTCCCCTCCTGAGATTACAGGTACATCTGCATTAGGCATTGCTATTGTTCTTTTAATCATTAAACTCTGCTAATTATTTGTTTTTTCTTAATTATTCTTTTTCTAAAATGTTAGTTTGAATTTAAATTGGAACCACAATTTCAGCTTGGAGTTAGCTCCAAAATGATAGCTATGAATTCATGTGGGGAACTGCTCTTCTTTTTGCTTGTTCTTTTACTTTTTCTTTTTTCCCCCTTCTCTTTCTTTCCCTTTCCCTTTTCCTTCTTTCTTTCCTGGGCTCTGCTTCTGCATTGCACCCTATTTCTTCCTTCTTTCTTTCTTTCCTTCCTTCCTTCCTCCCTTCCTCTCTCCCTCCCTCCCTTCCTTCCTTCTTTGTTTCTTATTATTTTTTCCCATTTATTTTCTAGGCAGGGAAATCAAAGGTTTTTGTGTTCTTTCTTTTTCACTGACTGGAATTATTGTATAGTTATCTTTCTACAGCAGCATATCCCATCAAAGATTATAGATGACTGTGAGAATCTCAGCAACAACTCTGACCTCATGCAGGGCAAATTCTAGAGTCTTGTCTCTGTATATGTTAAATCTCAATTTTTTCCACTTCTTCCTCCATCAGTGTACCTGTAAATTTCAATTACTTTATTGTGAGCTCAGCATTTAATGAAAAAGTAATGTTTGCTACTACAGCTGGAGGTTTCAACAAATTAAGGTAAGAGCTCAATAACACCCTAAATAATGTAAATAAAATTTTATTGTAATGTTAATAAAATATATATTTTAATTAACAATTTTAAACCTATTAAATATTAAAACTTTATCTGGTACAATCAGGGACATCAAATATAATTAGAGATGTATTTTATAGAAACACTTTACCTTCTGTTTCTATGAACCTTAGAACTTTTTAATTTCTTCCTTAAGGTTATACCTAAAATGTTATTTTCCCTGGTTTTGGGGTGAGATTCAAAGTGTATGTTTTAATGTGAGAATGCCTAGATTTGAAACATAATTTTGATATTCCTAATTATCTGTCCTTAGGAAATTTACTTAATTTTTTGAATCTTAGTTTCTCATATATAAAATATAAACTATATCTTCTCTTTTTTGGTGGTGTTATAAAAAAAATGAGGACATGCATATAAAGTAACTAGTATTTAGAGAATGTGTAATTATTGAATCTACATAACATCCCTCTCTTGGAGGTGAGAGGAGAAGTATTTGAACAATGACAAATGATATGAAGCTAACTCCTTGCACTTCAGAGATGGAACCTGGGGTTCAGTTTATGAGTCTGAGTGAAAATAACTGACTGGAAAGTAGCTATATTTCTCATTGCATAGGCATGATTAAATACCAATTCACTCCATCAATACTCCTCACTCACATTAATTCTCAATATTTAGTTCAATATTTTAAGTATAGATACTTGGTAAGTAGTCAATTTAATTGAGTTTTGTTTCCTTTGGATAATAAAAATAACCTTGTAAGTCAGTGTTAGGTTTCTACACAAAAATGACTAGAGGAATCACTCTCCCTGACTTCAGACCATACAACAAAGCTACAGTAGTCATAACAGTATCGTACTGGCACAAAAAATGACACATAGATCAATGGAACAGGATAGAGAGCCCAGAAATAAACCCACATCCTTATTGTCAATTAATCTACAACAAAGGAGGCAAGAATATACAACAGAGAAAAGACAGTCATTTCAATAAATGGTGCTGGAAAAAATTAGAACATTCTCTAACACCATATACAAAAATAAACTCAAGGGCTTCCCTGGTGGGACAGTGGTTGAGAGTCTGCCTGCCGATGCTGGGGACGCGGGTTCGTGCCCGGGTCTGGGAGGATTCCGTGTGCCACAGAGCAGCTGGGCCCATGGGCCGTGGCTGCTGGGCCTGCACGTCCGGATCCTGTGCTCCACGGCGGGAGAGGCCACAGCAGGGAGAGGCCACAGCAGTGGGAGGCCCGCGTACCCCCCCCACCAAAAAAAAATTATAAATAAATAAATAAATAAAAATAAACTCAAGATGGATTAAAGACCTAAATGTAAGACTGGATACTATAAAACTCCTAGAGGAAAACATAGGCAGAACTCTTTGACATAAACTGCAGCAATATCTTTTTGGATCCATCTCCTAAATTAAGGAAATAAAAGCAAAAATAAATAAATGGGACCTTATTAAACTTAAAAGTTTTGGCACAGCAAAGGAAAACATTAACGGAATGAAAAGACAACCTACTGAGTTGGGAAAATATTGGAATACTGGAAAATATTCGCAAATGATGTGATCGATAAGAGATTAATATCCAACATATATAAATAGCTCATACAACTCAATATCAGGAAAACAAACAACCTGATTAAAAAATGGGCTGAAGAACTGAATAGACATGTTTCCAAAGAGAAAATGCAGATGGCCAACAGGCACATGAAAAGATGCTCAACAATAAATACAGTTATTTAAGATCATTGTGAATATGTACATAATAAATTGGGAACTAGACACTAGTGAGAACAAGTAGGAAGCAAGAACCATTGTTCCTAGACATGAGGTGACAAAGACTGTTCTTTTCAGGAATATTTAGTGTCTGATATCTACTGAAATTATTTACCTTGCTAAATTATAAATAGCTTTATAATTTCTTCAAAATATATTTTTAATAACAGAACAATTAATGGCATATTGATATATGTTTTATTCTAGTCTTCTAATTCAACTAGTTCCTGAATTTTTATACTCACTTGGCAGGGACATTCATCTTAATTTTGTAAAATAATGCTCAAGAGAAAAATTTCAAAACCCAGTTACATCTGTCTTTGTAGTTTGTCCATACTGTTCTGTGGTAATTCTGTGAAGGAAGATAAACTCAGCTTATGAAAAAGAAAGGAACTGAGCCATTTAATCTTCTTATATTGTTAACTGCAGGCTATGACAATTATTTACACTGTGTGTACCTCGTATTTTCACAGGACTAGGCTTAGATATCCTTGAGTATTTCGGTAAAGATGAAGTTTCTACTGTTATGTGTCTGTTTTGTGGCCAAAATTGCACTTTTATTTTACCTTTCAGTGTGTATTACATATCTTCTATATTTAGATTATCAAACGGTTATTTTAGCACAGTACACACTTGGAATATTCATATATCCATTTTTTCATGTCTCGGGCGTAGATTATGTTCACAGTCCAATGCTTTAATAGTGGAAGCTGGAAAAGATTTTCCATTCATGGACTTTAATGAGTAAGGATGAAAAATCAAAGTTCTTTTAAGGATTAGGCAAAGGATTCAGTATATTTTGTATTAGAAAATCTCCCTGATTTGCATATAAAGTATAGGGCTTAGTTTGGTATTAAAATACACATTTTATACAGAATAATAGAAAATATTTTCATACTTATAAATGCAAAAATGGAGAAAGAACATCTGGTAGAGAGAGTAATTATATCTATACTCATTCACATTATAATGTCTATATTAAAGTAAAATGTGTGTTCTAAAATTGTAATTTTTTTCTCAAAAGTAACATTTGTTAGCAACAGGTATAATGAAATGAGCAAATGAGCACATTTTAGAAAGTGAATTTTATCTGTGACTTTGAGGACTTGAAGGACACCTTTTGTGATTTACCACAGACCTTTTGGAGGAACAGGGATCAGAATTTTATGCCTCTCCAAGTCTCCTTTTCATCTAGGATAGAACAGCTGTTTACCTAATATCCCAGCCTCAAATTCAATACCTTTTTCAACGGAAACTTGCATAATTCTTGTACTATTTCGCTTTCATATATGTGGAAACCATGAAAGCAGAGTCAACATCCCTGTCCTTTGTGACAGGATTATGTTGACTTAAAAATACGGTTGCTGTCTTTTCTTCAATAAGATGTCAACAACTGAATAAAATGAATATCCAATGCTCCTTATCAAGACTTCCAATGGCTCAGTGATAAGTAGACCAGAACACAATTCCACATCTGCCAAGTCCAGGCCCACTTTATTATTAAGATGACTGTCCCTGCCAAGTAGAATATAAAAATTCAGGAACTAGTTGAATTAGAAGACTAGAGTAAAACATATATCAATATACCATTAATTGTTCTGTTATTAAAAGTATATTTTGAAGAAATTATAAAGCTATTTATAATTTAGCAAGGTAAATAATTTCAGTTGATATCAGACAGTAAATATTCCTGAAAAGAACGGTCTTTGTCACCCCATGTGTAGGAACAACAGTTCTTGCTTCCTACTTGTTCTCTCTAGTGTCTAGTTTCCAATTTATTATGTACATATTCACAATGATCTTAAATAACTGTATTTATTATTTCATCTCTCTGGTCAAAATGATTTCCTTAAATAACCGTAGGGTAATATTCTTAAATAACTGCATTGATTATGTCATTTTTCTAGTCAAATACTTTAGGGGGTTCCCAAGAGCCTATAAGAAAGAGCTTAAATTTACTTGCATGACATTAAATGCTTTCTCCAGTATTGTCTCAACCTTCTAGCCTTAGCACTTACTCTGTGTCTAAATTGGCCCTTTTCTTCAGGGAAGCTGACATATTCATTGTTTCCTAAACTCCGTTCCACACTCCTTCAATACCACCTATTTCCCTGTGCAATTCCATTCACTGGGACGGACATCACTTTTGCCTTGATTTTTGAAATTCTATTAACTTACAAGAGCAATTTATATCCATTCAAACTAGGATAATAATACAAATATATATTCTATAAAGATTGATAATTTCACTTTCTTTTCCTAAATCAGTTGTAATCCACTGAAGAGTCTGGTCTGAATCCCTCACTACATTGGTCCTCTAATATTTCTCCTAAGGCAAATGTATTCACACAAATAATTGCTTCTCCAACTACCACTGATTATCGGTTACCTACTTTTATTTTGTTACACAAATTAGATCATATTATCCTTGCTGTTTTATAATTTATTTTTCATGTTTTTTAAAAATTAGGAGAATTTTGGGCTTCCCTGGTGGCACAGTGGTTAAGAATCTGCCCGCCAATACAGGGGACACAGGTTCGAGCCCTGGTCTGGGAAGATCCCACATACTGTGGAGCAACAAAGCCCGTGCACCACAACTACTGAGCCTGCACTCTAGAGCTCATGAGCCACAACCACTGAGCCCATGTGCCACATCTACTGAAGCCCGCACACTCTAGAGCCCATGCTCCGCAATAAGAGAAGCAACCGCAATGAAAAGCCCACACACCACAACGAAGAGGAACCCCCGCTCGCCGCAACTAGAGAAAGCCCGCATGCAGCAATGAAGACCTAACACAGCCAAAAGTAATAAATAAATATAAATAAATAAAAAATTAGGAGAATTTCTTAAGATTAATAGTAAAACATTTAATGGCTTCTAAATATTTTATATTCTTGAATTTTCACAGTTAATTCAGTTAGTTCCCCAATGACATATATACAGGTCACTTTCAAATTAAGCTATATAAACAATACTGCATATATCATTCCTGTGTATATATTCATCTCCACTACTTTTTACCTCAATATTTATTAGTACTTCAAAAGTATTATTGTTGGATCAAATATCTATCCATATCTTTATTTTAAAAACTATTGCCTAATTGCTTTTTAAATAAAGTCCTAACACTTTACTTTCCCACTAACCATGTGTGTCCATTTCTTCCTATATTTATCAGCAACAAATATTATCTCCTTCTTTGTTCTTCTAGGTCTGATAGTCAAAGATATCATTTTAGTCCTTTGTATTTCTTAAGAACTAATAGGATTAAGTATTTGTTCATAGATTACTATTTAAATTTTTTCTGTGTTTCATTTATATATCCTTTACACATTTATTTTTCTAAACCACTGTCTTCTCAATTTCAAGAGACATGAGGGATACCGAATACTAAAATGAACAACCAGTACATGGCAGTGTGCTCGAGTATATTTCAGAGTTCAACTCTGAGCTCCACCTCTTACTGTGATCTTGGACATGGTTTCTCTATTATACAATTATAGTAAAAATAGTACCTACCCCAGGTGTTTCTCATCAACATTGAATAGAGGATAAATTTTAAAATGCTTAGAACTGTCCTGGACACGTAGTATTATTAACAATTGTTACTTGTTCTTGTTACTGGATTTTCTGTCATATGTCTTGCAAATATGTTTTCCCAATCTCTCTTATTAAATACGTGTGCGTTTGTGAGTATGTGTGTCTATAAACACATAAAAACACAAACACGTGCAAACACACATTATTTTTTACAATACTTTTATCACCCAGTTTTCATGGTAATTTTCTTTATATAAATTTTATCTCTTTTCTCTTATGAGCTCTTTATTCTCCAAATCTATATATTTCTTCTCAGCAATATACTTATTATTGCATTTTGAATGCAAAGCTTTATTAATCTGGTATGTTTATGAATATGTGTATAGTCTTGAAAATAAAAAGATTGATGTCTTAGTTAGTTGGCTGTCTGCTACTTCTTGCCAGTGCCCTTATAAAACTTTGGACGGTTTTCTTTCTCTAATCCTCAGAACAACTTTTTCCAAATCATCAATTTTTATGAACTCTCCATAATCTAGCCCCTTGTCCTTCACAGAAAATACTGAGACCATCAATCACTTCTTTGCAAAAATCTCTTAGCTTACGACTACCCGCTTTTTGTCTGTACTATTGATAGACCTTTTTTTTATTTGTTAAATTATTTTTATTTATCTTTTGAGATAGATACTCTTTTTACTTTATTTTTTATTGAAGCATAATTGATTTAAAATGTTTCAGGTGTACAACAAAGTGATTCAGCTTATATATAAACTTATATATGTGTATGAACTTTTCCAAATTCCTTTCCATTATAGGTTATTACAAGTTGACACACCTTTCGTCTCTCTCCAAGAAAGAGCTCTTTTCCAAAGAAGGCTAATACCTTGTTGCCCATACTATCTTGCACCCTATCTTAGGACTTTGCTTCATCAATGAACCACATTTCACTTTTATCCTTAATCTCCTTCCCTTCTTTCACTTTATATTTATGTTCAAGTTTTTCTAATATTAAAAGTAATAGAAAGTTCCATTTAAAATTTTAATTACCTTCTAACTCTCATTTTATTTTATTAAATCTCCTGATTAAACAAACACCGTGAATGAGGAGTCTATATTTACTGTCTTTACGAAGTCATTTTATTTTGCACCTCTTCATATGTCACGTTTTCTCCTTCACTAAAGTGACATATTTTTTGTTGAGGTTAAAAATATCCTTTTAAATTAGTTCATAAACCCCTTGAGATCAAGAAGTTTATCTTAGCATCTTCTTACTCCAAAGAACTAGAACAGTGACTTCTACAGAGTGGTCAATAAATGTACATTGAATGAATAAATTAATTGCCACATTAAATTGCCACTTTCATAATCCTTATTTTTCCTTTTTAATTTTTCATAACACTGTATATTTGTTTCCTGACAACTTTGCTTTCCTAATCCCTAGTCTTAACTCTTTATTTTCTGGATCTTCTTCTGGCCATTTTTTATTTTGAACAACACAGGTTTGAACTATGCAGGTCCACTTACATGTGGATATTTTTCACTATATAGGTGCTGTAGTACTCCATGATCTGCAGTCGCTTGAACCGGCAGGTGCAGAACCACGGGTACAGAGGGAGGACTGTAAAGTTGTATGTGTATTTTCAATTGCATGGAGGGTCAGCACCCCCTAACCCCTGTGTTGTTCAAGGTTCAAATGTATTTTGCATTTATATAACACTTATGCCACTACAGAGGTTTGTTTTGGGACAAAAATAATCTTATTTTTCTTTTATCGATATATAGTTTTTGCTTATTCAAATTAATTCAACTATTTTTACAATTCAACCTATTTCAAAAGAGTTTTTTCAGGCTGGTTACTAGATTTTATTTTTTAATTATAGAGGAAATATTAAAACTACTGACATCTTAAGTGATCAAGTTAGTAAATTATGTACAGTATTTTCTCAATGAAACTCCCTCCAACTGCTTCAACTGTGTCTTCTCTATCAGTTCCACATTTGGGCCTGACGTGGGAACGGTCTGAGATGGAAACCTGAAAGCAGGGGATTCAAACAGAAATTTGTGATCTCCATCTGTTTTTCTTACTGTGTCTCAGTATTTTTCTCAACTGGATTTTCTAGCCAGGCATAATGGATTGATCAAAAGGTATCTATACAAACTATTTTCCATTCTGATTCTATGTTGATTTTTTAAATGCATAAATGGGGTTAAGCGAGGGGGGAAAACACTGTGACAAACGAGAGAGCAGATTTCAAGCACAAACTACAGTTGAAATGGTGGATGTGGAGGAAATGTGAGTGATGTCCTGGCAAGAGCCACACAAGACAGTTTTGCTCATTTGGTGAAAAGTACCCCTCTCTGAAAATAATATTTTGTTATTATTGGTATTTTAATTTTTTTCCTGGATTTCCTACTCTGTTTTCTTTTTTAAAATGATGTCCACATATATATACTACCAAATGTAAAACCGATAGCTAGTGGGAAGTAGCCGCATAGCACAGGGAGATCAGCTCGGTGCTTTGTGACCACCTAGAGGGGTGGGATAGGGAGGGTGGGAGGGAGACGCAAGAGGGAGGAGATATGGGGATGTATGTATATGTATAGGTGATTCACTTTGTTATACAGCAGACTAACACAACATTGTAAAGCAATTATACTCCAATAAAGATGTTTAAAAAAACCCAATGATGTCCAACAGTCCTCTATTCCAAACACTCATAGTATTTAAATGATACAAGATAAATTATTGCGTTGCTACTATGTAATTTATGTTTACAATTTTAAAAAAATTACTCATTTTGATATAATCATCTGTTGAATAGTATCTATGTACAAGGCCTCAACATTAGACCATTCTCAATTCATATAACTCAGCAGCATTCATTTGACTAATTTCTTCTTGATATGGTAACTCACTATTTATAACTTTGCTGATTTTTGAGTTTTGCTTCAACTTCTCATTGAATCTTCTTGTGCCCAGTTTATAAAAATAGTCTACTTTCAAATTCTTTGGTCCTAAATGTCTCCTCTGATAAAGTGAATATTGTTCCATATACTGAAAAAGGATATGAATTTGTCATGATCTTGTGTTCTTTTTGGGCACTGAAAAATCTCTCAGAAAGTAGATTCTTCTGTTCATTATTATTTTTTTTCTTATTCCAACTGTTTGATCCAGATATCAAGACAAGTATTTCTGTCTTGTCTCTGCAATCTCCATTTGTTGTGACACCTGGCACATTTTCTAGTAATTTTTCTATTATTGAAATCTCCAAGTGCCCTAACCCCAGAACATATAAGATACATTCGGGAAGAGCATAAGAGCATTCATATAACTACATATTTTAATATATCAAAATAGAAAAAGATTGCAAAATCATAACAGTGTATACTGCTTTATCTTCAAAATATATAAGCACAATGGTGGTTGCATTATCTCTAGGTATTATTAACAAAAATATAATTTTTCAAAACTGTGTATATATGTAGAGATAGTCTTAGAGTTATAAATTCTTAATTTTTAAAATTCTGAGGGAATACCTTTGTAGTATAGAAGAGCTAACTGCAAAAATGCTTTATATGTTTAATGTGGTTATTTTTTCTACATAATCAACTATATGTGTGCATATTCTTTATCACCATGCCCTATCTCTGCATGTGCAGTTTCTTTTTCATAATACAAATAGAATTTTATAATCAAATTAAGGTGTATTTTCCATTACATGCTTTTAATCAAGTTGAGACTCTATAGATAGATACAATTTTTGAAGCAAATATGGGTGTATATTCTTAAACTAAGCAATTAAATGATGACATTGATGTCTCTTCTACTTTTCTGTCTTAGAAGTGTACTGTTGTTTCCCTTCCCTTGATCCTTTAACTCACAGATTATAAACACCTTGAGAAGAAGGAGTATCCCTGATCTACTTCAGACTTCTTTTTCATTGATTTACATGACCAAAATGAATACAGATTTTGCAGTATTTATTAGTCAATCTTTCTCACATCTGGATTATTGATCTCTTATCCATGAAATTTATATGCTATTTGACCTTTTTTCACAATTACTTCTTTTGCTCCAAAACCCATTTTATGTTTGCTTCTTTTGCCATGGACATCAATTCCTTGAAAATAATATATTTTTCAGTACAATAGCCATCTCTTTACACAACCTCCACTCTGGGTAATTCTGCGTTTGACTAGATAACTAATAAAACCCCTAACAATGCTTTGACTTTTTCAATTTCACTGACCCTTTGGACCACTCCACCTCAAACACTTATTCTCAAGATCCTACTCTATATCTTTGCAATATGATATATACACTATTTTGACCGGCTATATTTTATGAATCTAGAACTCTGACCACCACCTTCTAACTTTTCAGCTTACTTTCTTTAGAACCCCACACCAATAATGCTTTGTTCATGAAGGAACCTAGCTGTATTTTTCACCATCCCATGTGCCACTCATATTCTCTCTTCCATCTTTATGTAGATCATAGATCATGGCTATACTTATTTTTTGCAAAATAATTTGTCATCTCTTCCTTGTGCAAACCTCATCCTGGTACATTGTCAACAAAATGGAAAAATTTATAATAAATAACTAACCAACCACTATTCATTTAAGAGACAAGTGACAGTTAACACCATTCTAGGTTTAAATATTGTTAACATTTTATAAAATTTTGTCAAAACTCATTCAAGTTTCTTTTTTTTTTACAAAGCCATAACAATTTCACTTATCCTATTTAAGATTGTATACATTGTAAAGAATAGGCAAAAGAATTAAACTTGCTAAGATTCACTATGGTGTTTAAATGGAAATAAACAAGATGTTCTTCAGTGATTGTTGTAGTAAATAAGTTTGAGTGTCTTCCAAGTCTCAGAACTCCTTTCTCCAAGTATCAGACCCCACACCCACAGGGCATATACTATATATATATTCATGATTATACTGTTTTATATCCATTCTTCTGTTCTTAATAGCCACTTAGATCAAAGTAAGTGTATTTTGTATTTTAGTATTCAGTTTTCTATTTTTTAAAGTAAATAAATTCCCAAGATGTTAATGAAGAATTCATGTTAAAAACCTAGGCTTTGCTAAAAAATAGGTAATTCTTCATTACTATCAAAACTTCACATTCCTTACACCAAAATCACTGAGGTGAAACCAAGTAAGGAGAGGTCCCCCTGAGAAATTTAGGGATGCACACATTTTTTTTTCCTGAGGAAGAGGGTCTGTAGTTTTCGGCAAAGTTTGAAATGAGCCTATTTCCAAAAAAAAAAAAAAATCCCCCCCAGAGAGGAAGTTCAAAATGGCAGCATAGGAAGACCCTGAACTCACCTCTTCCCACAGACACAACCAGCCTACAGCTATACATGGAATAATTTCCTTTGAAAAAGATTTGAAAAGTACCTGAGAAGCACCACAACAACAGAAGATTAAAGGGCCATACTGAGATAGGTAGGAGAGACAGAGATACACAGTCTTACCAAGAAACACACCCCAGGAATGGAAACCCACAACTGAGATCTCAAAAATATGGAACTTTTCCCTGAGGAGCTGAGGAATTTGTGCCCACATCAAGCATCCCAATCCTTGGGTCCAGCACTGGAGAGACAAGCCCCCAAAATGTCTGGCTTTAAAAACCAATGGGGATTTTGTCCAGGAGACCCACAGAACTATAGGGAATAGAGAACCCACACTTAAAGGGGTCACACACAGACTCACTTGCCCTGGGACCCAGCACAAAGGTAACAGGTTGAAAACTGCCTGGACCATAAGTGAAGGAGACCTACTTACTAACCTTAAATGTCTGCCAGAGAGGCAGGAACCTGCTGGGACTCTCTTCTAGGGACAGAGGCACTGGTGGATGCTATTTTTGCTGTCACACTCTACCTTGTTTGTGCCAGCACTAAACAGGTGCCATTTTGGCTCTCTCCCACACTCTGCACCCCATGCTACAGCCATGCCACAGTCAGTCACAGTGAACACCCTGTTCACTCTATGCTGCAACCATGCCACAGTTGGCTGGGTGAGCACTGCCCACAGAGGGGACACCCCTTCAGTGCCTGGCTCTGGTGCTAGAGAGGATTACGCTTCTGGACCCAATGGGCCATCTCCTATACAATGGGCCATCTCCTATACAAGGTGATTCATCCAAGACTGGGAAAGGTAGCTGTTTTGCCTAATACAACTTAAAATAGACTGTTATATACATAAGATATTATATGTGAACACACAGTAACCACAAAGGTAAAACTTACAGTAAAAACACACACACAAAAATAAGAAAGGAATCTAAACATAACAGTAAAGAAAGTCATCAAATAAAAAGTGAAGAGAGAAATAGAAGAAGAAAGGTATAGTGAAAAACTACAAAAACAGCCAGAAACCAATTAACAAAATGACAATAAATACATACGTATCAATAATTACTTTAAATGTAAATGGATTAAATTCTCCAATCAAAAGATGTAGAGCGACTCAATGGGGAAAAAAGAGACTCATTTATACGCTGCCTATAAGAGACTCACTTTAGAAATAAGGGCACACACAGACAGAAAGAGAAAGAATGGAGTAAGATATTCCATGAAAACAGAAACAAAAAGAAAGCAGGCATAGCTATACTCATATCAGACTAAATAGACTTTAAAACAAAGACTGTAATAGAAGACAAAAAGGGCATTATATAATGATAAAAAGCTAAACCCAGCAAGAAAATATAATGTTTATAAATATACATACATCCAACACAGGAGCATCAAAATACATAAAGCAAATATTAACTGATCTAAAGGGAGAAATTGACAGCAACAAAATAATAGTAGGGGACTTTAACACCCCACTTACATCAAGGCAGAAAATCAATAAGGAAACATTGGCTTTAAAAGACACATTAGGGCATATAGAGTTAATAAATATATATAGAACATCCCCTGCAAAGCAGCAGAATACACATTCTTTTCAAGTGCACATGAAACATTCTGCAGGATAAATCACATGTTAGCCCACAAAACAAGTCTCAATAAATTCAAGAAGACTTGAAGCATCTTTTCTGATCGGAATGGTGTAAAACTAGAAATCAATTACAAGAAGACAACTGGAAAAAACACAAAATGTGGAGATTAAATAACATGCTACTAAACAACCAATGGTCATGGAAGAAATCAAAGGAGAAATCAAAAACTTCCCAGAGACAAATGAAAAGAAATACAATATACCAAAATATATGGGATGCAGCAAAACCAGTCGTAAGAGGGAAGTTTACTTTTATTCAATATAGTATTGGATGTTCTAGCCACACAAACTAGGCAAGAAAAAAAAAGAAATAAAAGATATCCAAATTGGAAAGGAAGAAGTAAAACTATCACTATTTGCTGACAACATGATACTGTATATAAAAATCCTAAAGAATCCAGCAAAAAATCATTAGAACTAATAAATTCAGTGAAGTTACAGGATAAAAAATTAATATAAAAAATCTGTTGAATTTCTATACACTAATAACTATAAGAAAGATAAATCAGGAAAACAATACCATTTACTCTTACATCAAAATGAATAAAATGGCTAGGAATAAACTTAACCAAAGAGGTGAAAACTATGACATTGATGAAACAAAGAAAATTTTAAAAATAGAAGTGGATGGGAAGAATAAATATTGTTAAAGTGTCCATCCTAACCAAAGCAATCTACACATACAATGAAATCCCTATCAAAATTCCAATGGCATTTTTCACAGAACCAGACAAATAATTGCAAAGTTTGTATGGAGTCACAAAAGACCCTAAATAGCTAAAGCGATCTTGAGAAAGAAGAAAGAAGCTAGAGGTATCACACTCCCTGATTTCAAACTATACAACAAAGTTATAGTAATCAAAACAGTATGGTACTGACATAAAAACAGACACATAGATCAATGGAACAGAATAGAGAGCCCAGAAATAAACCCACACACACATGTTCAATAAATCTATGACAAAGGAGGCAAAAATATACAGTGGGGAAAGACAGACTCTTCAATAAATGGTGCTGGAAAAACTGGACAGCTACATGCAAAAGTATAAAACTGGGCCACTACCTTACACCACATACAAAAATTAACTCAAAGTGGATTAAACACTTAAATATAAGACTTGAAACCAGGGGCTTCCTTGGTGGTGCAATGGTTGAGAGTCTGCCTGCCGATGCAGGGGACACAGGTTCATGCCCCAGTCTGGGAAGATCCCACATGCCGTGGAGCGGCTAGGCCCGTGAGCCATGGCCGCTGAGCCTGCATGTCCGGAGCCTGTGCTCCGCAACAGGAGAGGCCGCAACTATGAGAGGCCTGCGTACCGCAAAAAAAAAAAAAAAAAAAGACCTGAAACCATAAAAATCATAGAAGAAAGTGCAGGCAGTAAGCTCCTTGACAGTGGTTGTAGTGATGCTTTTTGGATTTGACTCCAAAGACAAGGGCAACAAAAGAAAAATAAACAAATTGGACTATAACAAACTAAAAAGCTTCTGCAGAGCAAAAAATTAAAAATAAAATTAAAGGATAAAACTAAAAGGCAACCTACTGACTGGAAGAAGATATTTGCAAAGCATATATCCAATAAAGGGTTAATATCTAAAATATATGAGGAAGGCATACAACTTAATGACAAAAAAACCAAACCAATTAAATAATGGGCAGAGGATCTGAATAGACATATTTCCAAAGAAAATATACATATGATCATCAGACATATGAAAATATGCTCAACATCACTAATCATCAGGGAAATGCAAACTAAAGCCACAATGACATATCATCTCATAACTGTCAGACTGGCTATCAGCAAAAAGACATGAACTAGCAAATGTTGTCTGGAATCAGAGAAAAGGGAACACTCATGCTCTGTTGGTGGGAATGTAAATTGGTACAACCACTATGGAGAACAGAATGGAGGTTCATTAAAAAATGAAAAATAGAACTACCATATGATCCAGCAATTCCACCTGTAGGTAGCTATGTGAAGAAAACAAAAATACAGACTGAAAAAGATATTATGTACCCCTGTGCTCACTGTAGTATTATTTACAATAGCCAAGATATGGTAAAAATCTAAGTGCCTATTGATGGATGAATAGATAAAGAAGATGTGGTATATTTATATACAATGGAATACTACTCAGTCCATTAAAAAGAAAAAAATCTTGCCATTTGCAGCAACATGGATGGACTTTGACAGTATTATGCCTAGTGAAATAAGTCAGACAGAGAAAGACAAACACTGCAGGATTTTATTTATATGTAGAATCTAAAAAATAAAACATACAAACAAACAAAACAAAACAAAACCCAGACTCATGGATACAGAGTACAAATTGGTGGTTGGGGCAGGGGGCAAAATGGGTGAATGAGATCAAGACATACAAATTTCCAGTTATAAATTAAATAAGCTATAATGTGCAGCATGGGGAAATAGTCAATAGCATTACATTAACTTTGTATGGTGACAGGCAGTAACTAAACTTATTGTAGTGATCATTTCACAGTGTATACAAATGTTGAATCACTATGTTGTACACATAAAACTAATATAAATTGTATGTTAAATATACTTCAATTTCTCAAAAATGTAGAAAAGGAATCCCCTCCACTATTTTAGATATCTTGCCTTATATAGATACTTTATTGACTTAATCTCTAACACTTTGAAAGAAGAAAAGCTTGCCAACCATGATTAATTTCCACTAAAGATTTACTAAAACTCCCATTTGTGCCCAATTATTTCTTTCTTACAGATTCTTTTTGTGTAATACTCATTTTAAAATACTCTCTATTTTGTCACAGGTCATCATTTTTTTCAAGTTAATCACGCTTATGTAGAGTATGTTTCAATAGATCTACTTTTTTTTTCCCCAAATAGATTTGAATTGGTGTTTTAGTAAGAAAAATTTTTAAGATTGTTCATTTGGAATGAAATCACATAAAGAACTGAACTCTTCCTGTATCTGTAATAGTATTCAGGGCTTTAAGGGAGCAAAGGTCAGCTTTTCCTCTCTTGAATGAGACCAACTATACCTATACTTTGAGGTTAATTACTTACTGACAAAAGTACTGTACTCCTTACAAGACAAAAGCCGTAAAATTGAAAAATAAGTCAGAGGATGTCTCAGTTCATGAGTCTGATAAGGCTGAAGTCTTTTGTATATGTCATCTATTATTGACTTTGTTAATACATTTGATTTAGAGCTTCCAAAAGTAATAATCAAATCATTGAAAGGATTAATCTGTAAGCCTCTTTGCCTTATATGTACTGTGTTAAAAATCACAAATCTCTGACTTCTCTCACTTGACCCATTTTTCTAAGAGTACACACTGTATATTAAACTTTCTATTTAATGAAATACAGTACAAATCTGTATTAAGGCATTTTGCTGTTAATGGAAAAATAAGAAAATGTATACGCAAAAAGGCATGGTTAATATTTTTGAGTATGTTTTGCTATTCAGAGTTTAGACAAATATACATAATAATATCTTGCTACGTTTGAAGACTTCATGCTTTCTTATAAAATAAAGGACAAAAAATATTTGTTAATCCTCCAAATAACTAAAATTTCCCCTTAATTCCTTGTGTATATTTAGCTAAGAAACAAAGATTCAAACATGATTTAAATGTGCAAACACAAATTCGATTCACTCAATCTCAAATAATTATTTCAGTAAATAAAACCTTTTAATAATCATGTAAGTTTCTCAGTTCAGTTAAAAAGAAAGCTATAGACCATGTGGGGAAAATATGCATTCAGCATTATTGGAATTTCCTCCTTTAAATAAATAGCAGACTATTAAAACAAATTTGTTACTCTCTGCATGATTATCTATATGACATACAACAAAAGTTTTCTGCACAACTCCCATTACAGAAGAAGGGAGAAAATTTAATATGATGCAACCTAAATATATTTCATGTGGACATTGCCAAATAATAATGCTTTGACATGTAGTAGGTTAATTGGTGACAATTATAACTATACAAATTTCTTTAAAATGCTCTATTTCTCTAAAATAATTTCTACTTAAATGTAATTGAAATTTAGCACACCACTTTCACTCTGTTTACAGATTCTAAACTATAAATACAGATTTCCACATATAGATGCTTTCATTTAGATAAATTTTTAAACTATTAAGAACATGAAATCCACTGAGTCTTTCTAGTGGTCAATTATAAAATTATTATTTTTTATTTTATTTATTTTTTTAATTGAAGTATAATTGCTTTACAATGTTGTGTTAGTTTCTGCTGTACAATGAAGTGAATCAGCTATATGTATATATATATATATCCCCTCCCTCTTGCACCTCCCTCCCACCCCACCCCCATCCCACCCAACTAGGTCGAAAATTATTCTAATGCACAACCAGGATTTGTCTTACTTTTCAGTAGAAAGTTTCTATCAATATGTTGGAAGAAAGGCAAAGACTTTTCAAAGGCAATTGTGTTGAGAGGAAACCTGGTGTTGTTTCATTATAAATACTATCTTTTATACTAAAACATTATAATAGAAAGTGGAAAAAGTATGTTAATTATGATAATGTATAAACTTAGATTAGATAGGGCTCGTACTCTAAATTGCAGAAAAACAACTAAAATTAAATTAAACAGAAGAAAACAACGAATTGATTGGTTCATAAAAATGAAAATCATGGCTGACATTCTTTTCAGAAAAGAGTATATATGCATAATAAATCTTAGTGGTCTGGTAGCCACTACCAGTGAATCCGGTAGCTAATACTGAGTCAGTGATTGTGTCTAGGGACATGGAATATTCTGATTGGCCAGAACTAAGTTAGGAACAAGTGACTATGGATAGCACAGGCTGAGAGAGAGGAGTGATTTCCAAAGAAAAAATTTCCAATCATTCTAGAAAAATTGGATGGAAGGAAAAAGAGACCAGATACCCTCTACATCTACTATGATTTAAGGACTCTGGGGAAAAAAAAAATTAATGAAGTATAATCCTTGTCCTTCATGATTTTCTATTGGAAAGACAGCAAAGCAAATGCACAACTAAAGCTTAATAAGTAATTTTACATCTTGGAAGATATTATCATAGATTCACTTGAAAATAACAGTATCTAGGACTTTGGATGAGAGAACATTAAAATATAGCTGAAATAGCATGGCAATATGAAGGAATCTTTTTTAAGGTGATTAATTTATCCTCCAAGAGGGGATTATAATCTGTTTCTATATATACATTAAGCAGTAAACAATGATCAGGATCTAAAGAACACAAATAGGAAAGAAAGAAAACTACAGCATTAAACATGAAGATGAAAAGTATTTTTTTAAATTGTTACCATGCTAAATAGTAAAACATTTTACAAAATGTGTAGAACAGGATGCCATTTTCCAATAAAGTCACACAAAGTAAAGTTTGAGCAATTTCAAGTATAAAATACAAACTAAAATAACGTACTGAAACACACATGCCCCAAAATATGGCAAATGGGGGTAAAGAACACCAAAGGGCAATGAAAAGGACCAGCAGAATAAAGAACACAGAAGGAAGGGTGGGGAGTGCCTGAATCAGGTCGGAGCCATGCATACAGCAACCGAAGCAGAGGGCATTTCACCTCTAGTTTAAGAGTCATAACGCTATGTTTTAATTCCTCTTGTTTAAAAATCTTGGAATGGAATTGCTGGCCTAGGTTACTGATTCACTACAAAGGATCAAATGATAGAAAGTCAAATCAGATTCAAATAAATCAGAATTCATACTTAATATCAAGCATTTCTAATAATTTGAAAGACACAGACAAATCAGTAGGAAGGGGTCTGGAACATCAGTGGCAACTGTCCCAAGTCCTTCCTTTCTACACAGGCATCTCTCTCTCCCCAAGAAAAATAGATGCAGACTCCTTGCAGCTTTTGGAGGAGAGATTTTAATCCCTGAAACATCTCCATTTTATATTTTAGCTCACATATTTTCAAGGAGCCATGTTTCAAGAATACACAGATTCTGGGTATATTTGTGTAAACCTTCTCTAAACGGGAATATCCTTTTAAAAACAATCCATGGATGAAGACCATCCACCTAGCAAAACTTCACTTCAAGTCCTGTGGGTCAGTTATCATGTTGAAAGGAATTTAGACTGGGTCAATTTTCTTCTCTTCTTCCCTTGCAGTCATCATTCTAACCCCTGTTCCTTTATCTCCTTCCTGCATAGGGAGCTGTATGTTTCAACGTATGAGAAACTGCCAAAATGTTTATCAAAGTGGTTGAATAATTACACTGACCCACCCGCAGTGACTGATGGTTCCAATTGTTTCACAACCTCATAAACATACTACTGTCAGTCTTAAAATTTCAGCTATTTCAGTGGGTGTGACATATATCTTACTGTGATTCTAATTTGCATTTCCTTGCTGACTAGTGATACTGAGCATACCTTTCTACATTATTAGTGACCATTCCTAATCTTATGTTAAGAAATATATATCCATGTCGCTTGCCTATTTTATTATTTTTTTTTATTTTTAACTGATTTCTAGAAGTCTTTTACACACTGGATGCTAGTGTTTTCCTAAATATTTACATACTTACAAATATAAATGTATGTATATAATATTGTATATAATTATATACATAATTTTGTATATATGTATATAATTTTGATAAAGTCCAGTTTAACTATTTGAAATCTTATACTTAGTGCTTTTTGTGTCCTAAGAATTTTTTGTCTACCTCAAGTTCACAAAGAATCAATAAAAACAAGACATCAACCCCCCCCCACCTTGTTACTTGGAGGACTAAATGTAGATGTCTTCAATATACTTTGTACGTTCTTAATATTTGAAGAAATTTGAATATTCAATATTCAAAAATATTGAATATTTTTGAATCTGTGCATTTTATTTTTTCAATCTTATTTTACAAATTCCCATTCTATAAATAACAGGGCATTGTAGATAAAGAAACTTAAGGCGCTTTGGCATTTGGTAATGAAGGGCAGAATATTTAGAAAAGTACATGTACCCAAACCCACAACAAACCAAAATTATAAACTCATGTCTAATGTGTCCAGTGGCCAAAAACTTTGTCCTGCTGCCAGAATTGCCGAATAATTTTAATAAAACTGGATTTGAACATAAAAAGAAGCCCTATTTCTAGTGGCTTGCTTTCTTAGCTTATATATGTATATCCATGTTTCATCTCAAATTCATCTTCACAGGTACTATGGGGTTAGCATTATGATTAGTGTTCTATTTTATGTGTATAACCAGTCTGTCCAATATTATTTGTTGAGAATTCCCTCCTTTACTCTTTAAAATGCCTTGGCACCTTTGCCAAATTTATATTGAAAATGTCTGTGGGGTTCTGTTGCTGGACCCCCTAATTTGTGTCACTGATCTGTTTGTCCACTTTCTGTGATAGCTCTGACTTTTGGAAATAGATTAGTGTTGTACATATTTAAACAATAAAATTAAATCAATAAGGACGGGGAGAAATCCATAAAGTGAATATAAATAGAAAGAAAACTTAAAATAACTGTATTTTGGATACAATTCAGATTGCATTTCAAATTTGTTAAATAAATTTTCCAAGCTATAATGCAACAGTGTATATTAGCTAAAATTGAGTTATGAGAGCCTATTTAACATTTTAAATGTTACAAAGCATTCATTCACTGTTTGCTTTATTATTGCTCTTGGTTTTTCTTTATCTTAAGGGAATATACGTCTCTGTGTTGTGAAGAAAATGTTTGTATACGAGAACAATTATGCATTTTCCTCAGGCGTTTGCACTGTGGCTTGAGCCACGGGAATTACTTTATGCCTGAGAGGTAACCCAAGGTCCTTAGCTTCATGGCTGACACTGGAATAAGTATTATAAGAGTCTACATTCAGAGTAAACATTTAATTCCTATTTGCTGTAGTATTTCAAATGTACATTTTTAGGATCTTTATTCTTCATGAAGCCTTAGTTCTAATTTTCCTATTTAGAGTATTGTCTTAATGAAGTAAAAAAAAAAAGACTTAGCAGTTACATTAATGAAACATTTGAATTATATGGTTTTTATTCAAGAAAATAAAGGAAAAGTGCAACACCACCAAGAAATGTTTCTACGAAAAAAAGAAGTGTCAGATATACTGGCCTGACAAGCCATAAATTGAAGTATATGAGAAATACTATCATTCACAACAGTCTCTATAGACAAGGGAGAATAATTGCTACTAGAAATGCACTACAATGAGATGCAGCATGTCCTGTTCATGAAATCACGCAGACTGTCAATCACCTTGGGTATTTGCACAGCATTATTTCTAGAACAATAACATTTTGAACAGAAAACAAACGAAGGAGTTCTCTTCCTCTTAATGAAGTTGTAACTATTCTAAACAACATTTGGTCATTTCCTACCACTTAATATCAAATCGTATCTTGCAAAATCATAGTCTGTATGTGCTATGTGTGTGTGAAAGCAGAAAATAAAATTTTAAAAAATTAAAGAAATAATTCTAAAGAGCTATTTTGTAATGAGTTTTAAGGTCTTTAAATGCTAATTTTGTCTCCCCTCCACCAATGTTCTCCCTCCTTTTTGTCAGTTTGAGGCATCCACAAAGTCTAAATGAGAATTAGCTTTGTTAAAATTCAGGCTTTCTGCTTGTTTTCAAATTATGCTGAGAATCAAAACAGCAGGTTTTAAAGAGCAGAATAGGAGTATATGGCTTTAAAAGAAATTGGGAGGATGGTGGGGAGAGAAGACGACGACCCTCTCCTAAAAAGACTAGATAATATTTACTGGATTAGAAGTAAGGGGAAACAAAGAGTTTGAGGTTTTGAGTTTGAAAAATGTCAGAGGCTAGAGAATAAGATTTCTGATTTGGGGAGATCACCGTGAGGGAAAGGACTCAGAGTTTGTATTCATCTGCTAGGGTCGTCACGACAAAGCACCACAGACCAAGTCGCTTAGACAACAGAAATTTATTTTCTCACAATTCTGGAGGCTTGAAGTGTGAGAAGAAGGTGTCACGAGAGTTGGTTTCTTCTAAGATATCCCTCCTTGGTCTGTAGGTGGCTATCTTCCTCCAGTGTCTTCATGTATCCTAATATCTCTTTGTATAAGGTCTCAAATCCTGTTAGATTAAGGTCCATCCATATGATCTCATTTTATCTTAATTAACTCTGACACACTCTACCTTTAACTACAGTCACATGCTGAGGTACTGACTTCAGCATATAAATATTGGGAGAACGCAGTGCAGCTCATAACCCAATTCAAAGAGTACACTGTATTTTCTAGAAATAGGGCCAAGAAACCAAATGGTAGCAGAGACTCCAAGTGAGCAAGCCACCAAGTCACCTTCCTTCAGCCATGGTTTTCTTGTTGTCACCTGTGTCTCAAAGTCCTCTGTTCAACCTGTCCTCTCCTTGTTAATAGCCCAAGACTCTAAGAAGCAAACTCTTCCAAACATTGGTATCTCTTTTCCCAAAATGAATAGTGTCATTGTGAAAGGACAAGCCCCAATTCTGGTACTGAGTGTGATCGAACAGTGTAGAAAATGGTCTTTATTAAATTATAAGTAAATAATTTCCACAGTTTGCCTATTGAGGAAATAGAATTTCTGTAAACTTGGTATTTCTGGGTCTTAAACTCTAGCTTAAACGATGAGGAACCACTGCTTTCAAACAATATGTTTGGATTTAATGAGAGTAATATCATTTGGTGATAAGGGACATATGCTTTTGACGTCAGTTACACTTACATCACTTTATTGGAGAGCTCTCAGTTTAATGCATTCTTTTAGGATGAGGTTAAATGTCTCATATCTTGAGACTGGATGATTGTTATAGTGTCCATCAAAACATTTCTCTCCATAAGGCCTAATAAATCAGGTTCTATACCTTAGAACTGTGGCCATTAACCAATTACTGAACCCCAGTCCTCCTCTCTTACCCATTTACTTTAACACCAGTCAGTTTAGTATTATTAATTGCCCACCTTGCAACTAGTGTTTGAGATATGTTGAATTTACAATAAACTGCACTTTATCACTTGTCCTGAGATAAAGGAGAATTGCTGAATAGCAAAATCCCTTTCTACTTAAATCTGCCGGACACCAAAAAAATTCCTAAAAATCGGCTACTTAAATTCTAATTATATTTTTTCACCATATAAAACTACTCCTATTCATTATATTCTACTATATTAGAGCTCTGTCCATTCCTGTGACGCACAAATGAAGAAGAAGAGAAGAATCTGCTTCATTTCAGTAATACAGAATCACAAACAAGATAGGGATGATGCCTGTCCTAGGAATAGTACTGACATTGATTTCACCTGACACGGAGGGAGACCACATTAACTTCAAAGATTTTTTTATAATAGAATACTGTATGAAGACAAACCCTGTTTGGCATGCGAGATTTTGAAATATATTAAGGTGGTCATTGCGATCACCACAACTCCTATTTTTGTGTCCTTTCCCCAACCATAAATATTCTTAATTAAAACCAATCTGAAAAGATTACACACATTTTAAAAGGCTATAAAAATTGTACCGTGCCATCAAAAGTATATTTATTTTTTCATGTACATATTCTTTTTAATTTGGTCATTTTCAATTTAGGTTACAGACAATTTATTATAGTGTATGTAATAAAACATTAATGACCCTTAGTATTTCTGAGTATCAATATCAATACCAATTATTTGACCCTTATTATATGAAAGTGTTACTATGCTAAGTGTTTTAGATTCATTATACTAGCTAATCTTAATTCTGTGAGATGGCTCTCATTATGATTATCACTTGAGTCATGAGGAAACTGATTCTGGCTTACACAACAAGAACATGGTAAAGTTGATGACCGTTCCAAATCCTGTCAGACATAAGAGGCCTTTAACCTAATTATGCCTCTTGGTAGCAAATGTCTGTTAACTCTTTCTTCTATTTTTTTTCTTTTCCAAATCATGTAATATGGCATATATTATTTAGCTGTATAATTCATTAGCATTTTAAAAATGCTATTTATGTAGAGATATAATTTAATGATTGATAAACTTCAATTTAAACTGATTTGAAGAATTTATTATATCTATTAAATATAAGGTTAATCAAATATTTGGCAATAGGTGTCTATTTACATAATTCATTATTTTAAAACTTTCTGTAAAAAATTTAAATACTATAGATAAAGCTGCATTCCTCCTATACCTTTGCAATTCCAGTCTTCTCAGATATAACTACTGTTATGAATTCAATGTAGTTGAGTATATATTTTTGTTCTGTCTATATTCCTAGGCCACTCACATTGCAATAAAATAGGTGGGTTTGTAATGACGGAAATATTCTATACCCATACTGTCCACTACAGAAGCCATTAGCCACATGAGGCTACTGAGTAGTCGAGCATAGCTAGTGTAACCGAGAAACTGAAATTTTAATTGCATTTAATGTTAAATAACCTAAATTTAGCTTTAAATGGTCACATGTAGCTACTGGCAAATATGTTTGCCAGCAGAGCTCTGGGTCAAAGTACCAATTTACAATTAATACAAATATCAAAGAATGTATCAAAAGAAACTATGGAAATGTAATCTGCAATATCCAGATTATGAGAAATGATATAATACAAGTGATCCAGTTTTTTTCAACAAAATTTGTAAGAAAAAATGAGAGAGAGAAGTGAAAAGTGTATTGAAGGGCATCCAAAGAGCAGCAAGTGATGAAATAAGACTTCAAAGTGTATTGAATTCCATTGGTCCATAGAAAAGCTGTGGTCTGCAGCCCCATCTATGGCAGTACCTCTGGAGACAAGTAATGCCTCAGAGGGAAGGCCTCATTGGATTTCCTAGAAAGACTGAACTTAGGAAATAGGTTCTCAAATTTTCAAGGATTATGGATCCCTGAAACATGTGATGGAAGCAAAAGAATTACTGGAATTGGAAGAAATATGCAGTCTTAGACAGTGAGCATCTTGGTAGGAACCAGATTGGTTAGAATCCTTTCCACGGCAAAAGAAAACTTGAGCGGCTATTCTATTGTTTGGATAGAATAAAAGGAGGAAGTCCTAAAAATGTTAATATTTAAAAGGTCAATAACAGTAACAACGGCAAAAAGAGTATATTTGAACAATTAATATATACTAATAACTTCTTTTGAAGCTCATTATGTATATTATAGAAACCTCACAACAACTGCAATTTTATCTAAGTTATAAATGAGAAACTCTAGTACCAAAAGATTAATGTCCACAGATTACATAGTTAAATAGTAGCTGCATAGTCTCCTGATCCTGTGATCATAATTTAAATGACTGAGTTTGTATCCCATCAAGGTGAAATGTAAGTCATAATCATTTGAAGTGGATAAATTCAAAATAAACATAGAGATAGTCTCAATATTCTTATCAGGTAAGGCAAAAATTTATACTGTGTATATATATATATATATATATATACACACACACACACACACACACACATATATGTAGCTATTTTTGTATCTATTTTTTCAAAAAGTATAAGATCCTGTGTCTATTGTCCTTCCATATGCATTTTTCATTTCACAATGTATTTTGGAAACCTAGGCTTGTCAGTTCTCACTTTTTTAATGACTGAATATCATTGTATAATATGAATATGTCATAATTTATTTAAAATTATCTGTATTGATGAACAGTTTTATTGTTTCCAACAGTTCTCTTTTACTAGTATTGGAGTGATCAATGAGATTTGCTAGTGGTTATATATAGACATGGGATTGCTGAGTCAGTGAGTACACATATTATTTATTTTAATAGATTTTGAAAACTCTGCTACATTAGTTTATATCCCTAAGCGTTTATATAAAATACCTCTCTCCTTAAAATTTCAGTAAGCTTTGATGTTATTTTTTTTCACAGTTGCCAGTCTGATGTGCAGAAACATGTTACTCTGCTGTAACTCCCATTTCCTTGTTACTAGTGGTGGTGTTTTTTTCTATTAGTATAACCCATATACATTTCTTCTGTGAAGAGTCTGTACACATCTTTTGTTCTTTATTATTTAGTATGAAGTATAATTTTCTTACAAATTTAAGTTTTGTTTTGTTTTGTTTCTTTGCGTACGCGGGCCTCTCACTGTTGTGGCCTCTCCCGTTGCGGAGCACAGGCTCCGGATGCGCAGGCTCAGCGGCCATGGCTCACGGGCCCAGCCGCTCCGCGGCATGTGGGATCTTCCCGGACCGGGGCAGGAACCCGCGTCCCCTGCATCGGCAGGCAGACTCTCAACCACTGCGCCACCAGGGAAGCCCTGAGGAAGTTATTTTTATATAATGTATATGTTGGGGCAAAAAACTCTCACTAGTGTTTAATGTGTTTATTAACAGTTTCCTGTATGCATTTTGTTTTGATTAAAGTCTTGCCTAATTCATATTTATAAACATATTACTTCATTTTCTTCTAGATTTTTTTTTAAGTTCAGGTGTTTATTTTAACACTGTCTTGACTTTTTGCTTCACTCTAACTACTTTAAGTGAGTGAATCTCTTTGAAGCAAAATTGTGACGTGTACATTTAGTCTTTCATAAATCCAGGTCTAATCTGTACGTGGCAATTTGTGGTGGAACAGAAATTTGTAAGCTTATCTGATTATTACATCATGCTACTACTTGTATTGTAAAACTTCTAATTTTGGCACTTGGGAAACACAAAACTAAGAAGAAAAGCTAGAGAGCTAACAGGTATGTTTGTGTTGAAATGAACTAAGAGCCCCTTTTAAAAATAGTTATATGTTAAATAATTCATAGGAAATCTGCGAATGTTACTTTGTGATCATTGTTATGACTATGAGGGAAATGCTTAATACTAAATTGAAATCACAGTTAAAATCTATAGTCTGGCTGGTTGCATGAGCCGTTAGATTATAAAGTCTACTGACATAGATATCACTTCTTTCTACGTTACTAAGGAGTCCCCATCCTGTGAATATTCTGTAACATTTATTCAATAATTGATTTTGAATGTACTTGTGAATGAGAAGTCTTAAAATATCGAGGTTTCTAATGATCTAAACTTAAAATAACAAAAAAATATGTATATTACATGGAGTACTAACATCTGTCTATTTTGTATCGAAAGAATGTTATTTTCCTATGTCTAAGCCATTCTTCTGATATATTTTCAAAATTAAACTGAGGTCCAAGATTGGTCTTCAGAGGAATGTGCCAACACCTTGAAATCAAATGCTAAATTCTGTAGGTATGATAAAATATGATTTTATTCATTTATTTATGTAATTATTCATTTTGAGGGAGGGGATGTTAAATGGGGTTCACTTTCTAACCTAATTAATTTAACCACTTATTAGATTGTCGAAGAGGTCTTCCTAACACAATTACCAACATTAATAATAATAAATATAACATAAATAAGAATTAATAATATTATAATGGTGGTGCTTAAAAATTATGCTTTATACCTTGGGTTCCCTAAGTAGACTTGACTCAGTAAATGTATTAAATATTTGTCATCTGTTATTAAAATAATAAACATTCTTGGGCTTCCCTGGTGGCTCAGTGGTTGAGAGTCTGCCTGCCGATGCAGGGGACATGGGTTCGTGCCCTGGTCCGGGAGGATCCCACATGCCGCAGAGCGGCTGGGCCCGTGAGCCATGGCCGCTGAGCCTGCGCTCCGCAATGGGAGAGGCCACAACAGTGAGAGGCCCGCGTACCGCAAAAAAAATAATAATAATAAACATTTATATATTACTCTACAAAATTTTGAATCAATAATACGTAGAGACTCATTCTTAACCCTGTGAGATCTATCATAGTTGCTGATTTCAGTGATTTCTGATTAAAAAATAACTTTAATAAAGTGGTAAAAACAATTATCAAATATAAGATGTTATTTATAGGCTAAATTAAGTACAGCAAAACTAAACTCCATCATATATAGAAATTTAGAATACAATGGAAAAATTTAAAGCAATTCTCACATATTTGAAGGTGCTAATATTCATTCTGAGACCTATTTAAATGAGCATACCTAAAAACAAGCACTAAACCCCAAAATATTTTTTAATTCAATGATTATAAAAGAATGTGTTTGTGAATTAAAACTAAAGCAAGTATTACTTTCAAGAAATTTTAAAAGATTTTGCCTAACGTATGCCCAACTTGGACACACTTGTATATACACACACATGTGCACACACACACACACAAACACATATAATTATTATATTACATTCTTATATTAAATATTATGGAATTTTCTGAGGTAAACAAACCACTGTAATTTGATTTAACTTGTTTTTGCCCAAAATTAGAACACTGAATATCCTTTTTAAAGAAAACTTTAGTATTATTATTACGTGCATTAATAGTTTAAGTGCTGATCTAATCACATTGTTTTGTGTGCATAGTTAGCTTATTCTTTATGAAAGGCTTATGCTTCAGTGTATTCTACTATAGGATAGGAACAAAATATAGGGAACAAGTTGTGAAAAAAATTAGTGTCTTTCTACTTTACAGTATTATTTTCCCTGATTAAATATGTAACTATAATTTCTATGTTTCCAACAGTATTAAAGCATCGACAATTTTCTAATCCATTTTTTAAGTAGGAAAAAATGTGAGAATATATTTGGTTAATGATCAGATAGAGTAAGGGCAGGAACAAATTCTCTAAGGATTTGACTTAAAGAAAAGCATGTACCCATATGACAGGAAGGCCCAAGGGGAAATCTCTTAAATGTCCCCAAATCCTTGATGAAGATAATAAATCCAAAGCAGTAGCATACCCTGGGAAGATTTGTAGAGTTTAGAGACATCACCAAAGATTTAAAGGATGCAGACCTGGACTCTCTATCAAATCCCTTTTCAATTTACCTCTATGGCTTCTGCAGAAGTCAGATGGAACTGCCACAGCCAAGAGGAGTCCAAGGAGACACGAAATGTAAATGTAGTTACGGCATCATGCATGACATCCTGGAACAGAAAAAGGACAGTAGGTAAAAGCAATGCTTTGTGAAGCAACCCATTCATTCTTGCAGTTAAGGATGATCTAATAGAGACAATACCAGCCTCTTTCAGGGAAGAATAATTGGAATTTTCTGTGACATTCTGAGGGCATGACATAATTCTAAGAAAGTAAGTGCCAGCTGTAAAAATCAACTACTGGGCTTTGTTCAGAATGATATGATATTTCTAATGACAATAAAAAAACATGAGCAATGTTCAGATTCTACATTTTCAAATTCTAAAGTTTCAGAAAGGGATACATATTTTATTTTAGATAATTTAAACAGCCATGTGTAGCTAGTGGCTACCATATTGGACAACACAATTAAAAACAGTCAGCCGTAGAAGAGGTACAAGGCATCCCACAAGGCTTGAGATGTATGTAGTCAAGGTTTGAGATGATTATAAGGTGTGTCTCTTTGGGATCCCATTCTAAAATCTGCTTTGTTTATCAGAGATGCTTCTCCTTTGCAAGCCCTGAACTCCAACTCTTGTCTCCTGTAGCCTTATGAGTCTATCAGAATTCCTCAGCTTCCCAGCAGCATCTAAGAGATTCAGAGTAATCCTCAATAGGGGAGAGGAGGACCCCAAAATAACCTACATATTTATGCTTTCTGTCTCTTCTAGTTGTTGGTCCTACAATTCCTCATTGTTGTGGTAGATCCTTGTATTTAAATAAATTTAAATACATTTTATGCCAGCTAATATTGTTTTATCTTCAACATTGTGATGAAAAACACATAGTATCAAATTTAGATCTTGATGATATCTTCTGTTACCCAGAAATAAATGTCCCCAGATGCTAATAATACAAATAATAGATAATTACAGCATTTACTTGATATATTTAGGTCTTTTCCTTAGTCCATTAACAAATATAGTCCAGGTAAATGTTAAAAATGGTTCACTGTTTCGTTAACAGTTTTAAGTTCTCCTTTTATCTTTGTCCTATTAAAAAGTTCTTTAGTCATTTATCATCTGGGCTGTGACTATTCAACTCTGACAAATTCTGAGGATTCAACTCACATTGAACATTTACTATATTTAGCTATATTTTAAAACCTTAGCAATAGCAAATTCATTCCTGTTAAGTGGAAATCAGAAATATCAGAATTTGTATTCCTAGCGTACTTGTTTTTGAATAATATATCTTAGCCACTATGCTACAAGCCCAATTACCCCATTATTTAAAAAAAAATAGGATTGGAAGAAAAAAAGTCTTTTCAATGAGCTTAAATTTTAAGAAACATATAAGAAAAAATCTGAAAATCCAACATATATATTGGCATAGGGCATGAATTATCAGTTAGCATAAAGGCAATTACAAATATATTAAATGTTCCATTTTGTTTTTTAACTTATAAATGCATATCAAATTCATAAGATATATTTACATTTGTTCTATCAGGAATGTCTAAGGAAAGTAACAGTAAATGACTATTTGACTAAGTAAAACTAACAATTATTAAAATGGTCAAGAGGCAGGAAAAGTAGGCCTGGAAACAGAATGAGAACAATACCATCTCAGTTGAGTAGACAGTAGACATATTTTTTGAAATGTCATCACTAGAATGCAAGGTTTTCAACATATTTTGGTTTGAGTTTCCTTTATTCATTCTTATGTAGTTCTATTCATAGAAAAGATATTTAGATATCTTTTCAATCACTCCTCTAACCTCTGACAGTACCACTAAGACTTATAAATGGAGGAATGGTCATTTCTACTCAGGAAAATGTGCTGTTTGGAATAAGAAATGGAAAAAAATTATAAAAAATTGTAAAAAAATTACAAATGTTCATTATAGCAATCTGCTGGATAACATTATATATTATAATATTTGAGTGTCTAATTAAGAGGGTAGACTAAAAACAGGTTTTGTTGTCCTATTTTTTTGACTTACAACCTCCTTATAATGTTAGGAAAAGAATCAACCTATAAATATAAAAGAGGCAACAATTTAATGTAACAAAGTTGCAAAATTGATATACCTGACTTCAAGACTTAAATCTACATTAATCAAGGTAGTGTGGTATTGGTGAAAGAATAGACAAATAGGTCAACGGAAAAGAATAGAAAGCCCAGAAATAGATCCACACAAATATAGTAAATTGATCTTTGAATCATTCCATGAAAGAGAGCTGAATAAGTTAAATTTCCTTAAAATTAAAAATTTCTGCTCTGCAAAGATATTATCAGGAAAATAAGACAAACCACAGACTAGAAGAAGATATTTGCAAAATGTATATATGAAAAAGGACTCTCAGCCAAAATACATTCAAAAAAATCTTAAAACTCAACCAGATAAAAACAAATAACCCAATTGGAAAAGCACAAGATCCTAACAGCCATCTCACCAAAGAAGATACACAGATGTAAAAGAAGCATATAAAGAATGCTGGGCATCATATATCACTGGGAACTTGCAAATTATAACAATGAGATACTACTATACATCTATTGAAATATCTGAAATTTAGAAGATTCACAACACCAAATGCTGGTGGGAATGCAAAATGGTACAGCCACTCTGGAAGATAGTTTGGTGGTTTCTTATAAAACGAAGCATATTCTTACCACGTGATCCACTAACTGCAATCTTCGGTATTTACCCAAGTTAGTAAATTGAAAACTTATGTCTACACAAAAACCTGCACACAGATATTTAGAGCAGCCAAAACTTTATTCATAATTGCCAAACTTGGAAGCAACGAAAATGTCCTTCAGTTAGGTGAATGGATAAATAAACTGTACTACATCCAGATACCCCATTATCTAAATCCAGATAATGGAATATTATTCATTACTAATTAAAGATGGACTATCAAGCCACAAAATACATGAATGAAACTTAACTGTGTATTAGTAAGTGAAAGAAGCCAGTCTAAAAGCCTACATACTATATGATTCCAACTATATGGTATTCTGGGAAAGCTGAAAGTATAGAGACAGTAAAAAAAAAAAAAAAAAAAAAGAAAAAAGTCAATGTTTGCCAGGGGTTGGGCGTTGGTGAATACGTGGAGCACAGAGGGCTCTTCAGCAGCGACAGTATTCTGCATGATACTATAATAGTGGGTATATGTCATTATACATTTGTCAAAGTGTGCCCTATGGACTTGGGGTGATAATAATGTGGCAATGTTTGTTCATTGATATAACATGTTCCACTCTGGTGTGGGATGTGACAGAGAGGTTGTGGGGTGGGGGGAGTGAGGGCTGAATAGGGGGCACATGGAGCCCTTTATACTTTCCACTCAATTTTGCTGTGGACCTGAAACTGCTCTGAAAAACAGTCTATAAAAAATACTTTAAGAACTCAGAAACTGTTTTTTAGTCAGTGCTTTATAATCCATTCTATTCATGATGATCTTCAACCTGTTGCACATTTGACTAGCGAGCACTCCTCCAGCTATCTCCTTTGTTTCTATATATTTTTAGCACTTTATCTTCTGACTCCAAAATTACCTTGAGATTTCTTAGCCCAGTCCAGGAATCATCTATTTTCCACAGATATATGATTCCTTTTCTGTGGAAAAGGGTACATAGACTAAGTGTCCATATTGCTATTGGAAAAACTGGGGTGTCACTGATACTAGAATTTCTCAGGGGATATATCTCAGAAAATACTTTAAATCATGAGCTTCCAAATCCAATTAAGCATCGCTGTTTCTTTTCATTCTGTATTATCATTCTAATTAACTCACAGTTAAAAGATTGATTCTCAACAACAATAATATACTGATACTTACTCATATACTGAATCTTACATTGCAGATAAAATAACAACATCACTCCCACAGACAAAACTATTAATAAAACTCAATACAACTTTTCAGTTATAAGAGTAGTGTGGTCAAAATTTACTTGGAATAATGCTCTTATTATCCATTTGTATGTGGGGTAATGATATCAACAAGATATTAGGTTTCCTAATTTCTATTTCTATTCATTTGTATTATATTTCTTATCTTGGTTATATTAATGGCATTTAAAATCTATGAATATGGTTTACTGAGAGTATTCCCATTTCTTTCCCATTCTTATACCCAATTCCCACTCAACTCCTATAGGTATTTGCTTTCCTTAATTTCTGTTATATACTTCTGGGTTTCAAAAAAATCTGTGCATTCTTATTTCCTCTTCTTTCTTAATCAAATATAGCATATTATAATATATACAAAGCAAAAAAAAGGTGCCATTTTTTGTTCTCTTAATGATATAGCAGGAAAATGTCTACATAACAGTTCATAGAGTTCTTCTTCATTATTTTTTGTAAGAGCTCTATTGAGTTCACATGCCATATAATTCACCCACTTAAAAATGTACAATGCTTCTATTATATGTGAATTTGAGTCATAGAAGTATTTTCCCCAGACCCATTACAAAGAAATTCAACTCTGAGCATGGGTTTGTGAAAGGCCATTTAAAAATTTTTACCTCATAGGAGGTGTCTCATTAAGCTAGCTCTGTACCTTAACACTTCCTCCTTCATTGAACATGTTAATAATACTTGGAAATTTAGCAATCATTTGCTATCATAAAGAGAAGGTGAGAGAATCACAGAAAAGTTGGTTCTCACAATTTTAAGCCACTGGCAAGAACACATATCCTCAGCTTTCTATTACTCAAAAATAAACAAATAACACTCCTGTTTATTTCCATGACGATTAAATGGGCAAGTTAATGATTTTTGCAGATGAAAGAACCTCTAGGTGATACACTCAGTGATATGTGTAAGCTTATATGTGTCCATTATTCATCTCCTTGTGTGTTATTGACCATTCTTCTTTCACTCTCCATACTAGATGGCTTACTGTCTTGAATCATCAGAAACCACTTTTATTCTCTACTTCCTTTAGGTATTTATTTTGAGTCTTAGAATATGCATTTAGTTTTGAGTTCAAATATTAGCATATTTAAAAATTTATGATCTACTTCTATGCAGAATTAACACAGATATATTTGAATTCTAAATCCTAATAATACAGAAGTATGTCTATGATATAGATATATAGTCTAGGAGGTATAGATATATACCTCCTAGACTCATGAAGACTAGAAAATAAAGGTTATTTTTGGAGAAATTTATAAGCCAAGTAGACAATGAATTAATTGTGCATGCTGAT
The DNA here is from genome assembly GCF_011762595.2 of Tursiops truncatus. NCBI lineage: Eukaryota > Metazoa > Chordata > Mammalia > Artiodactyla > Delphinidae > Tursiops > Tursiops truncatus. The sequence goes on along the minus strand of NC_047034.1, from coordinate 10,555,078 downwards.
TTTCATAATGCCACACTTAATTTTCCCTTAGATTTATTTAATTTTAATTAGCTAATTAATTAATTTTCAGTAAAAGCCAAACATAAAGTCTGAGATATATGGAAAATTTAAACATTTATAAAGCAGAATTTCTAAATGGTTCAGATTTATGGACATTCAGGTCAAGTCTCAAACAATAAAGATGAAATAATTTATGTCACGTAAAGAAACAATGGGCCTTGTATAATAAGACTATAAAATAAGGCAGCAAAATTTTGCCATCAAATATCATTTACAGTCCACCTTCGTTGGAAATGTCCACACAATTCCCAAAAGAATCTTTAAATCAAAATAAAGATTGCTTAATTTACTATTAGTTCAATAGTTATTACTGATCAATTTTCCTAGCAATCTGTATATGCTATACAATTCCTTCAAATAATAACTAAGTCTTTCTTCAATAAGAATCAGTGAAGGCTTTATCCACATCAAATTAAGAAAAAATGTATTGGTTTTGAAATTGTTTGGGTCCTCTCCCTCTTTCTTCCTGTCCCTCTCTCTCTTTCTCTGTCCCCTTCTCTTTCTCTCTTTTCCTATCCTCATATGGGGATTCTCTTGTGTGTTCTGAACTAATGATTTATCTTACCTCTTAATTTTTATACTGGATTTGCTGATCCCTTGAACAATTTTTTTTTTTTTTGCCTTCAACCACTCTACTTCTATAAATTCCAGCTACTAGTCAGACCCATGTAGGGTGGCATTTGTGAAGTTGCATTTTTCTTCAATGTATTCTGCTAGAGTATTCATGTATTCAATTTATATTTTTGAGAACCTACCATGTGCTCAGGATCAATGATACAGATACAAATACACAGACCCTTTTAAGAAGTTTACAATAGAGTGGTAAAGACAGAAAAGTGGTGCTGTCAATTATTATCTGAAATATTAAGCATAGGAAATAAGTACTAGAAGAAAATGAGAGCTGCATTTGCTTATTCTCCAAGAAAAGCTGCTACACTTCTGTGCTAAAGCATTTTGCTTAGAAAGCTGCCGGCCATTCTGCTCAGAGCTGGATCCTGGCATGACAGCTCTGAGTCTCTCTAAGCAGCTCTGCTGAGTTTTATGGAAGGTTTATTGTGGTACTGTGTTACCTGAAACTGAAACATCCCTAAGGGGACCTGATGAGCCTTCCATGAGCTAAGAAATATTTGGCTAAATTTAGATATGCTGAAGTTTTTTTTTAATTCAACAGGGATACACCAGTATAATTAAAAGGTAACTGAGAAAAAATTAAGGCTTATATGTCATAACACTTTCTCATTATTTGAATGTGTTTATATTTCTATGCCTTTATTCAACAAACATTTATAAAGAAATTTTATGTACAATGTACTGGGAACTAGAAAGTACAAAAACATGAAATAAAATGCTCACAATATACATCGCATTTGTCTAATGGGAAAGATTATTTGGGGGACAAATTCTGAAAACTGGGTAGAATGTGGCAAGTGCTGTAAGAGAAACACTGAATAAATATCCGAGGAGTTTTGAAGATAAAAAAGCCTTGTTTTCTTATAGAATCAACAAGAACATTATGAAGAGATTGGCGTATTTTTCTCTGAAAGTTGGGTGATATTTGTATATGAAGACATGATGCAGAAAGGTAGTCATTTGAAAGGAGAATAATTGACAAAAATATGTTAAGGCAGGGCTTCCCTGGTGGCGCAGTGGTTGAGAGTCTGCCTGCCGATGCAGGGGACACGGGTTCGTGACCCGGTCTGGGAAGATCCCACATGCCGCATAGAGGCTGGGCCTGTGAGCCATGGCTGCTGAGCCTGCGCGTCCGGAGCCTGTGCCCCGCAACTGGAGAGGCCACAATGGTGAGAGGCCCGCGTACCGCAAAAAAAAAAAAAAAAAAAAAATGTTAAGGCAGAAAAAGTTATGTAAAGAGCTGGAACATAGAACAAGTAAAAGGTAACAATGGGATATTACTCTAATTTTGTGTGGGGATGAGGAATGGCAGAATTAGGAAAGCTTGATATCTCATTTACCTTTTTTCCTACAGGGATTTGAATTTCAAAGAAGTGTTTTGTATGATATCATAACAATGACAAAAGCCTGCCTCTATGGAGAGAGATCTGGTTCTAATGGGTAGAACTGATGGGAGAGGAGAAAAACTGGACCCATAAAGAATTAATACTACATAACTTTTAGAATAAGCACAATGAATGCTAAATTATAATAGTATCTGTATACTAGTGTGTAAGTAGCAGTAGTATTGTTAGAAAACTGTAACTTAGTGGGAACCAGATAATATTGTATGGTCTTTAACCTTATCAGTAGGAAACCCTATTGTTGAGTCTGTCACTTAAACATCACTGCAGTTTTGAGATTCGTTCAAGGTGGTGGAGTAGAAGGACATGCACTCACTCCCTCTTGCAAGAGCATCAGAATCACAACTAACTGCGGAACAATCATCAACAGGAAGACACTGGAACTCACCAAAAAAGATACCCCACATCCAAAGACAAAGGAGAAGCCACAATGAGATGGTAGGAGGGGTGCAACCACAATAAAATCAAATCCCATAACTGCTGGGTGGGTGACTCACAAACTGGAGAACACTTATATCACAGAAGTCCAACACTAGAGTGAAGGTTCTGAGCCCCACATCAGGCTTCCTAAACTGGGGATCTGGCAATGGCAGGAGGAATTCCCACAGAATCAGACTTCGAAGCCTAGCAGGATTTGATTGCAGGATTTGACAGGATTGGGGGAAACAGAGACTCCACTCTTGGAAGGCACACACAAAGTAGTGTGTGCATCAGGACCCAGGGGAAGGAGCAGTGACCCCATAGGAGACTGAACCAGACCTACCTGCTAGTGTTGGAGGGTCTCCTGCAGAGGTGGTGGGTGGTGGGTGGCTGTGGCTCACCATGGGGACAAGGACATTGGCAGCAAAAGTTCTGGGAAGCACTCCTTGGCATGAGCCCTCCCAGAGTCTGCTATTAGCCCCACCAAAGAGCTGGGTAGGCTCCAGTGCTGGGTCACCTCAGGCCAAACAACCAACAGAGAGGGAACCCAGATCCACCCATCAGCAGTCAAGTGGATTAAAGTTTTACTGAGCTTTCCCCATCAGAGCAACTCAAAGCTCTACCCACCACCAGTCCCTCCCATCAGGAAACTTGCACAAGCTTCTTAGATAGCCTCATCCACCAGAGAGCAGACAGCAGAAGAAAGAAGAATTACAATTCTGCAGCCTGTGGAATGAAAACCACATTCACAGAAAGACAGACAAAATGAAAAGGCAGAGGACTATGTACCAGATGACAGAACAAGATAAATCCCCAGAAAAACAACTAAATGAAGTGGAGATGGCCAACCTTCCAGCAAAAGAATTCAGAATAATGATAGGGAAGATAATCCAGGACCTTGGGAAAAGAAAGGAGGCAAAGATCTAGAAGATGCAAGAAATGTTTAACAAAGACCTAGAAGAATTAAAGAACAAACAGAGATGAACAATACAATAACTGAACTGAAAAATAAACTAGAAGGAATCAATAGCAGACTAACTGAGGCAGAAGAACAGATAAGTGACCTGGAAGACAGAATGGTGGAATGCACTGCCATGGAACAGAATAAAGAAAAAAGAATGAAAGAAATGAAGACAGCCTAAGAGACCTCTGGGACAACATTAAATGGAACAACATACCCATTATAGGGGTCCCAGAAGGAGAAGAGAGAGAGAAAGGACCAGAGAAAATATTTGAAGAGATTATAGTCGAAAACTTCCCTCACATGGGAAAGGAAATAACCATCCAAGTCCAGGAAGCGCAGAGAGTCCCAGGCAGGATAAACCCGAGAATAAACATGCCGAGACACATAGTAATCAAATTGACAAAAATTAAAGACAAAGAAAAATTATTGAAAGAAACAAGGGAAAAATGACATAACATACAGGGCAACTCCCATAAGATTAATAGCTGATTTCTCAACAGAAACTCTACAAGCCAGAAGGGAGTGGCATGATATATTTAAAGTGATGAAAGGGAAGAACCTACAACTGAGATTACTCTACCGGGCAAGGATCTCATTCAGATTCAATGGAGAAACCAACAGCTTTACAGACAAACAAAAGCTAAGAGAAATCAGCACCACCAAACCAGCTCTACAACAAATACTAAAGGAACTTCTCTAAGTAGGAAACACAAGAGAAGAAAAGGACCTATAAAAACAAACCCATAATAATTAAGAAAATGGTAAAAGGAATGTACATATCGAAAATTACCTTAAATGTGAGTGGATTAAATGCTACAACCAAAAGACACAGGCTCTCTGAATGGATACAAAAACAATACCCATATATATGCTGTCTACAAGAGATCCACTTCAGACCTAGGGACACACACAGACTGAAAGTGAGGGGATGGAAAAAGATATTCCATGCAAAAGGAAATCAAAAGAAAGCTGGAGTAGCAATACTCATATCAGATAATGTAGACTTTAAAATAAAGAATGTTACAAGAGATAAGGAAGGACACTACATAAGATCAAGGAGTACAATCCAAGAAGAAGAAGATATAACAATTATAAATATATATGCACCCAACATAAGAGCACTTCAAAACATAGGCTGCTTTCCCCCATAAGGCTGCTAACAGCCATAAAAGGGGAAATTGACAGTAACACAATAATAGCGGGGGACTTTAGTACCCCACTTTCACCAATGGACCGATCATCCAAACAGAAAATTAATAAGGAAAAACAAGCCTTAAATGACACATAGACCAGATAGGTTTAATTGATATTTATAGGATATTCCATCCAAAAGCAGCAGATTACACTTTCTTCTCAAGTGCACATGGAACATTCTCCAGGATAGATCACATCTTGGGTCACAAATCAAGCCTCAGTAAATTTAAGAAAACTGAAATCATATCAAGCATATTTTCAGACCACAACACTATGAGATTAGAAATCAATTACAGGGAAAAAAACATAAATACACAAACACATGAAGGTTAAACAATACGTTACTAAATAACCAAGAAATCACTGAAAAAATCAAAGAGGAATTCAAAAAATACCTAGAAACAAATGAAAACGTAAACATGATGATCCAAAACCTATGGGATGCAGCAAAAGCATTTCTAAGAGGGAAGTTTATAGCAATACAATCCTACCTCCAGAAACAAGAAAAATGTCAAATAAACAATCTAACTTTATACCTAAAGGAACTAGATAAAGAAGAACAAACAAACGCCAAAGTTAGTTAGTAGAAGGAAAGAAATTATAAAGCTCAGAGGAGAAATAAAAACAAAGAAAACAACAGTAAAGGTAAGTAAAACTAAAAATTGGTTCTTTGAGAAGGTAAACAAAACTGATGAACCTTTAGCCAGAGTCATCAAGAAAAAGAGGGAGAGGACTCAAATCAATAAAATTAGAAATGAAAAAGAAGTTACAGCAGACACCGCAAAAATACAAAGCATCATAAGAGACTACTACAAGCAACTCTATACCAGTAAAATGGACAAATTCTCAGAAAGGTAAAACCTTCCAAGACTGACCCTGGCTGAAATAGAAAATATGAACATGCCAATCACAGGTAACAAAGTTTAAACTGTGATTAAAAATTTTCCAACAACAAAAGCCCAGGACCAGATGGCTTCACAGGTGAATTCTATCAAATGTTTAGAGAAGAGATAACACCCATCCTTCTCAAAATCTTCCAAAATATTACAGAGGAAGGGACACACCCAAACTTATTCTACAAGGCCACCATCACCCTGATACCAAAACCAGAGATACTACAAAAAAAAAAAAAAAAAATTATAGACCAATAACACTGATGAATATAGAAGAAAAAATCCTCAACAAAATACTAGCAAACAGAATCCAATAACGCATTAAAAGGATCATACATCATGATCAAGTGGGATTTATCCCAGGGATGGAAGGCTTCTTCAGTATATTCAAATCAATCAATGTGATACATTATATTAACAAATTAAGGAATAAAAACCATATGATCATCTCAATAGATGCAGGAAAAGCTTTTGACAAAATTCCACACAATAAAAACTCTCCAGAAAGAGGACATAGAGGTAACCTACCTCAAAATAATAAAGGCCATATATAACAAACCCACAGCAAACATCATTCTCAATGGTGAAAAACTGAAAGCATTTCCTCTATGATCAGGAAAAAGACAAGGATGTCCACTCTCATCACTATTACTCAACATAGTTTTGGAAGTCCTAGCCATGGCAACCAGAGAAGAAAAAGAAATAAAAGGAATACAAATTGGAAAAGAAGAAGTAAAACTGTCACTGTTTGCAGATGACATGATACTATACACAGAGAATCCTAAAGATGCCACCAGAAAACTATTAGAGCTAATCAATGAATTTGGTAAATTTGCAGGATACAAAGTTAATGCACAGAAATCTCTTGAATTCCTATACACTAACAAAGAAAGATCAGAAAGAGAAATTAAGGAAAGAATCCCATTCACCATTGCAACAAGAAGAATAAAATACCTAGGAATAAACCTACCTAAGGAGGTAAAAGACCTGTACTCAGAAAACTATAAGACACTGATGAAAGAAATCAAAGATGACACAAACAGATGGAGAGATATACCATGTTCTTGAACTGGAAGAATCAATATTGAGAAAATGACTATACTACCCAGAGCAATCTACAGATTCAATGCAATCCCTATCATTACCAATGGCATTTTTTTAAATAGAACTAGAATTAAAAATCTTAAATTTTTTATGGAGACACAAAAGACCCCAAATAGCCAAAGAGGTCTTGAGGGAAAAAAAAAATGGATCTGGAGGAATCAGACTCCCTGACTTCAGACTATACTACAAAGCTACAGTAATCAAGACAATATGGTACTGGCACAAAAACAGAAACATAGATCAATGGAACAAGATAGAAAGCCCAGAGATAAACTCACGCATCTATGGTCAACTCATTTATGACAAAGGAAGCAAGAATATACAATGGAGAAGACAGTCTCTTCAGTAAGTGTTTCTGGGAAAACTGGACAGCTACATGCAAAAGAAGGAAATTAGAACACTCCCTAACACCATATACAAAAATAAACTCAAAATGGATTGGAGACCTAAATATAAGACCTGACACTGTAAAACTCTTATAGGAAAACATAGGCAGAACACTCTTTGACATAAATCACAGCAAGATCTTTTTTGATTACCTCCCAGAATAATGGAAATAAAAACAAAAATAAACAAATGGGACATAATGAAACTTAAAAGCTTTTGCACTGTAAAGGAAACCATAAACAAGATGAAAAGACAACCCTCAAAATGGGAGAAAATATTTGCAAATGAATCAATGGACAAAGGATTAATCTCCAAAACATATAAACAGCTCATGCAGCTCAATATTAAAAAAATAAACTACCCAATAAAAAAATGGGCAGAAGACCTAAATAGACATCTATCCAAAGAAGACATACAGGTGGCCAAGAGGCACATGAAAAGCTGCTGAAAAGCACTAATTATTAGAAAAATGCAAATCAAATCTACAATGAGGCATCACCTCACACCGGTTAGAATGGGCATCATCAGAAAATGTACAAACAACAAATGCTGGAGAGGGTGTGGAGAAAAGGGAACCCTCTTGCACTGTTGATGGGAATGGAAATAGATACAGCCACTATGGAGAACAGTATGGAGGTTCCTTAAAAAACTTAAAATAGAATTACCATATGACCCAGCAATCCCACTACTGGGCATATAACCAGAGAAAACCATAAATCAAAAAGACACATGCACCCCAATGTTCACTGCAGCACTATTTACAATAGCCAGGACATGGAAGCAACCTAAATGCCCGTCGATAGACAAATGGATAAAGAAGATGTGGTACATATATACAATGGACTATTATTCGGTCATAAAAAGGAACAAAACTGGGTCATTTGCAGAGATGTGGATGGAGTTAGAGATTGTGATACAGAGTGAAGTAAGTCAGAAAGAGAAAAACAATATCATATATTAACGCACATATGTGGAATCTAGAAAAATAATACAGATGAACCGGTTTGCAAGGCAGAAATGGAGACACAGATGTAGAGAACAAATGTATGGACACCAAGGTGGGAAAGTGGCGGGGTGGGTGAGATGAACTGGGAGACTGGGATTGACATATATACACTGATAGGTATAAAATAGATAACTAATAAGAACCTGCTGCATAAAAAATAAATAAATAAAATAAAATTCAGAAATTCAAAAAAATAAATATTACTGATTTTTAAGGTCAGGCTACAAAATTTCATTATTCAATACATGAATAACAAGAAGACCATTAATTTCCAAAACAATTCAAGCAAGAATAACTATATACCATGAGTACTTCCTAATACTGTCAACTTTTTGTGGTGGTTTGAGTATATCTATGCTTGTATACACATAGAGTATTGTGTGAAAGGAATTTAATCAGCTTTTTGAATTAAGTACTCCCTTGGGGAAATTTAATTTTTCTAATGTATGGATTCTGAAATTAATACTTTTATATTTTCTTTACAAATTTCATGATAGTAGATCAAGATTTCCTCTCTTGCAAAAAAAAATGCTTCCTTTCTGGAAGGTCTATAAGGTCTGGAAGGTCTATGTAAGTTTATAAGCATACACAGTTTGGGAAAACCAAATGTTAACCACTCATTAAAACGTACTGGATTATTTTACTCCTATAGCTCTGGAATTGATATTGAACAGAGAGCTTGAGAAACAATGATGAGGTCAAATTTTGTTTTGAGTAAGCTAACAATATAGTAATAGTGATAGGACTTTCATCTACATATCTGTGTAGCAATTACAACTGTCATTAGATGAAGAGACTGCCTATACTCCCCAAGATCTTCAAAAGATGACAAAATCACACCGATACAGTTGGATTTTGAAATAAGGCCCAACGGAAGAAAAGAAATTAAAAAGAAAAGTTCTGGAGATGTACAGCATACTGACTATAGTTAGTAACAATGTATTGTATATTTGAAAGTTGTTAAGAGAGCAGATATTAAAGGTTCTTATCACAAGAAAAAATACCTATTTCACAAGGAAAAAAAACCTATATCACAAAAAAAACCTTATCACAAGAAAAAAAAGCTATATGTGGTGATGAATCTTATCTAGACATTGTTGTGATCATTTTGCAATCTATACAAATACTGAATCATTATGTTGTACACCTGAAACTAATATAATGCTATATATTAATTATATCTCAATAAAAAAGAAAAGAATAAATAAGCAGATTAACCAAGGGGTGAGAAATAGTTTCATTAAACTCTTTGAATTTCTGATTTGGCGGAGAGATATTTGAAGAAGGTAATTAGAGAGTTTTGTTCTGGTTCTGTTGTGTCAAGGCCTTCAATTACTACAAGATTTTTTTTGATTCTGATTTTTTCCCTTTTGTTACAAGAACAAAAACACATATTTTATTGGGTAATAGAAGAGTAAATATATTTATATAGATAAAAATTTTATGGAAAAACAAATGAGAAATAACTTTTACCTGTAATAATGAGAAATAATTTTATGAAGTTGGTTGTATTTGGGATTGGCATGAGAGAATAGGTGAGCTGTGTGCAGACAGATGGAAGAAAACAATCTCCAACGTTGAAAACACTCAGAGGAAATATATAAAATCTAGAAGCTTAGTTTGGAGAGTAGAACTCAATAAAAGTTTTAGTTGAGCTTGATGTTTTCATAAGTTTAGATATCATAGGAGATATGCTATTTGTTCATGGTTTAGTGAAAAGGTGGGTTTTTTTCTTTATTGCTTTTGATTAAAAAGTAGAGTGAAGGTTAATGAAAAATTCATTAGAGAGGGAGATATTGAAACTTCAAAAACAAAATGAAAGAGAGAGAAAATGATTGATTCACTTAAGAAAAGGAATTGCTAGTCCTAGGGAAAAGACACAAGAGAAGATGGGGTCACAGAAATTGTCATTAATTTCCTTATTCATACTTTCACTCATTTCACAAGCATGTCTGCCAAACCTTGCATTAGTTACTAGGGCACAACAGTGTGCACAATAGACATGTTACTTCCCTGAAGCACTGGTAGAAAAAGAGGTAAAACCATAAAAATCATAAAAAAATACCTAGATATATGATTGCATATTTTAATAGATGCTATAAAGTAGACAGTACGAGAGAATAATGGGGTAGGGGAAACTGGAGGGCATTCATCACTGGAGGAGAACAAGGGTCAAAGTGAAGAAATTTCCAGGTGATGAATTCTGTGAGCACAAACAGAATTGAGGAGATGTTCAGTCTGAAGGAACTGTAAGAAGGGCAGTGCTGCCGGGAGCATATACTGATCCAGGGGAAGCATGGCATGATGAAGTTGGGGAGGAAGGCAGGAGAATGATTCATAACTTCCAGGACTAGAGATGTGACTTTAAGTGCACTCAGAAGGCATTATAATGCTTGAATAAGATAATCAATTTAAATATTTTAAAAATGATTCATACATCTGGGTGCAGAATGTATGAGAAGAGAAGAGGAGCGAAATTCTCTCATCTGGGAAGAAAAGATAATAGAGACTAAGGTAGTGGCAGTGGAATTTTTTAAAAGTTAATAGATTTGAGACATCATTTGGAGTAGAAACAAGAAAACATGTTAGAGCATTGTATAAGTGTATTTGAGTCTGTGTTGCATTAAAAGTTTAAATTTTATTTAAATTTAATGTGCATTGCCTAATGGTCAAAATAAATTTAGAAGATAATAGAAATTAATAATAACATCTATATGACACACATTTTCCCAACTAGATTCTAGAGGTACATATAAAGTAAAAATCATATTTTAGATAAATACAATTCCAAAAACTTTAGCTGATATTATCATTAAAAAATATATCAACTTCTTTACTATTGTCCTCTTAAAACCAAATAGAAAATATTTCCAAGAAGGTTCCCAATTATATCATTCAAGTAAGAACAATACACTGCAAGCTTTGAAATTCTTAATTTTTAACTTTGAAATAGTATTACAGTCTGAAAATAATGGGCTGGGATACTTTTTTTCCCCGTATTTTTTATAGAACAATAAACTTTATTCAGCACAAATTATCTGAAACTGCTGGGAATCCAGTGGGTTTAAGTTCTTTGTTTAAAATAATTAAAAAGAAAAGAGAACAAGATAAGATTGTTATTATAAAAAATGGGAAAGGAGAATTAAGAGTTGTTAAAATGACCTCTAATATTAAGAGTCAAGCACAGCTACATGCAAAGATGATTGTTTCACCTAATCATTTTAGGTTGTTTAACATAGTAAATTAGAATGCGGACTGTAAGAACTGCCATACTTATTGCATTTTATTTTACTGCATGCTGCTATCTACTGATTTTTGCATATTAGCTGCAGAAAAAGTAATTCTCTAAATAGTGATCTCCCAAAGTAAACAGAATGTCAGAAAAGGCAATTACTGTTTGTCAGTTAAGTGTTATAATAATAAATTGAATATCCTTTTAGTTGAATTTTATAACAGACATTAGGAATACTTATTTCTCTTATAGGCAAAAAGCCTAAAATTTAAATAAGTATTGAAACAACATTCTTGTGTTTTGATGAGAGTTTTTAGGAGAAGAATTAAATGTGTAATCTTGCAGAGAGTATTCTTAAGAATCACTGGTTATGAAGCAATAGAACACATTTGGACTAGAGATGAAATAGTCAATACAATTTACCTAACATATGGGCATATCATCAACACTGATGATTAATACTCATGAGAAAAGAAACATTATGTTCATTAGTTTTGTGTTATGAATATATTTAGTAAAATAAATTTTATTACTGATTATTATATTTTCATATGAATACAAACTGCCTTGAAGTTCAATTTCTAACCATAAGTCAGTTAGAAACATAACTGGAAAAGTTTCAAAGTTCAATTATATGTTTTTAATGCTAACGTTCCTCTTTATTGGATATTTTTACACTACATTTACATTCCATTTTTTGGTTTATAATATTGCTTAATAACACTATGGAGAATTAAGTAATCCACACATTGTTAAAGCAATTTTTTATTATAAACTATGGAAAAATATATTGCACTCAATTCCTATTAATACAAAATTCCTATCAGAATGTACCTTGTAAATTCAAAACATTGTTTGATAAATGTTAAATATTACTAGGCATCAAATATTAAAATGTGGTATAATTAAGAGTAATTTATTCACTCATTAATTTATTCACAAAATTTCATAAATCATTATTATGTAACATTTTTCCTGCAATGAGTGTAGAGCAGTGGGTAAAAAGCTAACTATCCTCAAGAACTTAATAATCTAATTTTCTACGTAGCAAGTGCAGAAACATTTTTTATGAAATTAGATTGTGACAATGGTATAAATGAAACAAACAAGGTAGAGTTAGTGGAGATGAGAGACATTTGGAGCTATCAAATAATTGTAAAGCTGAAAGACCACAGAAAGACAAAGAATAACATTTTTATATATCTGAATTGTTGGGTAAAAATAGATATGTTTCTGTAACTATTGTTTTCTATAAAAAGTAACTCTAAAGCAGAGAATATTAGATACTATTGCCGTATCCCCACCCAATGTGTATGTGTGTGTATATATACACACACATACACTCACTATTGCCTTGTATTTTGTTGAATTACCTTGCACATGGATGTATCGCTTCTTAAGCCTGAAATATATTTTTCTGGAAATTTATTATTGAAAAAAGTTATGCCAGTATTTATATATTTATCTCACACAAAGTACATTTTAAATGATATAGAATTAAATACAGACAATGCCACATTTTTATCCTTCAGTTTTGTTTATATTCCTAATTTTGCATAGACTAGGAATAGAATATATAGGGAGGGTTTCAGTTATTTATTATTATTTTTTGACAACTACATCATAGAGGACAGAACTTCTGGGATGGTGGAGAGAGTACCTCTGTAAATCTCCTCTTCCATAAAATCAACAAAAATACTGATGAAATTGTCAACTTATTCAGAATTATGGAAATTAACCAGACTTGCAATCTGAGGATTGCTTATTGAAGAGAAACTGCTGAGCTGCTGAACAGTGGAATTTTATGGCATTTTAACACAGCCCACTCCCATTTCCTCTCTCTCCAGATCTATGATATCCTTAAATACCAGTAACTCTGCAACCACAGCAGCTATGAAAACTAGCAGCACTGAAGCCAGGTTTTTACTTCCACCAAAAGGCCTATCCCCAGAATACTGCTACTCTTTGGCTTGACTTGCAGTTCTCAGGAGAAGAAACATTTGCAGGGAGTTTTCATCATTTGACCTTACAGGGAGCTCACTCCATGCAGAATCTTCTTTTTCCAAGAATTAGCTAGAAGAAATATCAGCCACAGTTACTGTGCATCACTGCTGGCTGCAATGACAACTGGGGCATTCAAGAGTCCAGTGAAAAACTGAAAAGGAAGGTCTGAGAAGAATGTCCACAAGGGAATTTGAAAGCCCTGACATATTACTAGGAATCCAGAGGCTAAACACATGTGCAGGGCTGTGCACGAGGAAAGGCATGAAAGAGTCCAAATATCTCACATCTGGCTGACCTTAAGGCCCTGTACAAGCAAGAAGAAAAAGCTTAGGCAGAGTAGTAAATGGCATGAGCCCTGAAACTATGCCCACACAGACAGAGTTTCTCAAAAAATGGTGGAAAGCTTATTATGTCAATTTCTTTTGTGAAATCTTTGGCCAATAATTAGCTAACAACTAAGTCAATAAAGCAGAGATAGCAGTGCAGTGGCTGCACACAACAGGGAATATAGATTTTTCCCTGAAAAAAATAACAGGATTTTCACTAAAGAAATAAAAGAAAAACAAAACAACCATACAATCAGCTCAAAAGAAAAAAGGTATCTAAAGAAAGATGAGGGAGCAGCATCTAATTTCTGGAGTTGCCATATTATATTATAAAGTGTCAGGTTTTTAACAACAACAATAAAATCATGAGATAGGCAAAGACACAGGAACATATGGCCCAAACAGAGAATTAAACAACAAAGCAAAACAAAACTAAACCTGGTCAGTAGAATCTATACCTGATGAGGCCCAATGTTGGACTTACTGGACAAAGACTATACCCGTTATAAGTATATGTAAATGTATTTAAAGAAAACTACATTTGTTCCAAAATATAATATATGAAAAGAAAAATTCACTACAGGGACAAACTGGTAGATTTAATCTGGCAGAAGAAAAAACAGGCCAACTTAAATTTAGTTCAATAGAGATTATTCAATCTGAGGAACAGGAAAAAAAAAAAAAAGAATGAATAGAGTATCTGAGATCTGTGGGAAATCATCAAGAGTGGCAACATATAAATAGAGGTAAGGAGAAAAAGGAGTAGAATACTTGAAGAAATAATGCCCAAAAATTTTCCAGATTTGATGAAAGTGATCATTCTACACATCCAAGAAGCTCGAATGAACTCAAAATAGGAAAACAGACATTCATAAATAGATACATCATAATCAAACTGCTGAAAGATGGAGACAAGGAGAAAATCTTGAAAGTTGCAAGAGAAAATCTATTCATCACATACAGGTGATCTTCAGATCTAAGATTAACAGTAAGGTTGACATGATTTTTTAGTAGTTGACCTTGATATTATGATTGATATCTTAAATTAATGCTAATAAATTTGCATTAATACATTATTATTATTACTTATTAATAAAGAAAGTAAACTGATGATGTCTTGGAGAATGGCTAAAGCAATGATTTTGAGTAGAAAAGAGGGTCAAGTAACCAAGTAGTGGGGTTAATTCTATTGAGGATCAAGTGCACCTCATCTATATGAGGAAACAAATTATAGTTCATTAGCAAAGATGTGGATGGATGTATATTTGCAGTGAAAAAAACTCTAAGAAATAGTCTTCTGATTCAAGTTTTTTTTTTTTGCACTAATGATGTTCACCAGATGAAAGTGATGGTTTGAGAAGAGAAAGGGATTTTAAAAATTAGTGGGGGAGTTAAAGGTTTAAGGAAAATATGATTTCTGTGCAGAATCACAAGCTCACTTCACATTAATAACAATGAAGTTGAAGTGAAACTGTGATTATATGTATTTTTTTTCCCAGCCAAACTCAGCTGCATGAGGCTAAGCATAGAGAAGACAGGTAAACTATCCAACACTGTGGTTTAAATAAGGAAGTATGAAGAAATGAGAAAGAGAAAGATAGTTGAGAATATTTTGCATTGGGATGATGATTAAGATTGACTTTGGAATTTAAGCTTACTTTTCTACCTTTTTCAGTTGTTATTATACCACTGTGACCTTGCAGTTGTATCTTAGAATCAATAGCTTGTTACTATCTGACAAGTTGCTCTTGAACTACTGTCCAGAAATCTGAGCCCTTGAAACCCCTTTAATTTCTTTGTGGCTCTAAGCTACATTTCTCAAAATGTGAGAAATCATTTATCACATTTTATCACACTTTATCACTCTTTCACTCATTCATTCATTCACTTAGTAACGTAACTTTCCTCTTGGATAATTGTTCTTCTCCAATTTGTAAACTTCCTCCTTTGAAAGAGACAGTATCCTATATTCTAAGTACTCAAATATAGCAAATAATATAGACTGAATTAGAAGTGTGTATCTTGACCAAAATAAAAGACTCTATCACAGAATGTACATCTCAGAGTGCTGACTGGAAAAAGTTCCATCTGGTAAATTTAAGTAGAGAGGTTCCAAAAGAATCCAAAGGTGTATATTTAGGAGGAAAAGGAAAGTCTTGTAAAATGCAAGCAGGGATGGTAGAATACTGTTGATCATAGACATAAAGCTTGTTCCCTCCTGCTAGGATTTTAGTAACATGTAAGCTTATGAGCTTGAGTAAGGAAATCAGACCCCCATGCAACCAAAGCTGATAGGTGACAGTGTAAAAGTGGAAGAAACTTGTAAATGTAAGCTGATTATTAGGACCTCTACAATAACTTTTCAGAGTCAGTCATTTTAAGACAGGTCAGATTCTATGGATACATTGTGAACTTTATTCCTTTTTTTCTTTCTAGATGCCTGTATGATATGACTTCTTTGTAGTGATTGAATATTATGCCTTCTGATGCTCTGAATGAAAGTTCAGTATGCATAAAAAGCATTGTTAGTTGCCTCAAAGTAAAACTGCCCCCAAACACTTAGAATTTAAATATAGCAGCCCAATCTGCAAGGTAAATGAGTAGGGCTAGCTCTGTGTATTCCAATAGGTATCTCCATGTTATATGTGATCCTTAGCTGACCTAAAAATCCGAGTTCCCTGTGAACATACAGAAAAACACAAAACAGATGGGGAGCAGAAAGTACAGTACCAAGTTCAGTTACCTAGTGATTCATAGTAAGAATATTTAAACAAGACTATTTCCTGACTTGAATTACTTTCTACCTTTATGATATTTTGCCAATTTTAATTTTTCTAGTAATTAATTTCTTAACAACTTAACACTTTCTAAGTAAGCTCACCTTTTAAAAAAATTTTAATATGTTTATTTTTAAAGGAAACTTTAATAGTTGTCTTAAATTGGAAAACTAGTAGCACATGACATAAACAAAGTTGTAAAAATAGATACAAATTAACTAAAAAGTAGTTTTCGAATCTAGGTGGCAAAGCAAAGCTCTCAGCCCGAGGCTCTCTCTCTTCATAAAAAAGTAAAATTAGCAAATATTAAAGAGGTATTATGACATGCTAGCACCAAACTGAGAGCCATATCCTTAAGAGAATAAAAGGATTTAAAAAATAAAAATTTAAAAACAAATTGCAAAGTATTTAACACCTCTTAATACATAGCTAATTACCTTGAGAGTGAATTAAAATATGTTATATATTTTTTGAAACACTGGATTTAGGCATGAGCCAGTATATCCCAAAACATGAACTCTTGTGTTTTTGTTTGTTTGTTTGTTTGTTTCTTTTGTGGGCTTCTTGTTTTGTTCAGTCTTATCAAAAATTTTGAAGCATAATCAGCACAGGATTTTACCTAAAACTCCTGCAGCACAAGATCATATATTCCAAACCCTAATCCCCAAACACACCCCCATTCATTCCCATTTATACATTAGGCAACTGAGGGTAACAGAGATTAAGACACTTGCCCAGGGTCACACAGCTACTGAGTGGTAAAGTGAAGATTTGGCCCCAAGTCTGTCTAATCTCAATGCCCACGCCAGTACCACCACACCCTGCCATCTTAGGAGTGAGGTGCTGGTTCTATACCATATAGTCTGACTAACTGACCAATCAGAGCTACATATTTATGATGTGCTGGGTATCCCAAGACACCCAAGACATACATAGTCTTGCTTTCAGAGACTCAGATTCCGATTGGTTTGGGAAAAGAAAAATAAATCAGTTGTGGCCATGCAGTATGTGAAGTGCTTTTTTAGAGGTAAGTACATGTGCTCAGGGAGCACATCAGAACATCATCTACCTCCCACCTTGGGGATCAGAGAAAGAGATCATACAGATGTGGTGTCATCAGCAGGTTCATGATAGTGGAAGTCAAATATGTGGGTGCAGATGACATAGCCTGGTGGGTTGGGTGGAGGGGAGAGAGCAGTGCAGAGAGAGGTGGGAGAGGATCACAGGCAAATGTCAGCTAAGCAGGGTGGGTGGGAAGAAAGGTCTCTATCTTCATGACTTTGCCAAGCTCCTGTTCTGATGAATCCTAAACCAGTTAAATTCTGCCTACAATCATTAAATTATGTAGGAAAGCTACCTGGAATCTAAAGGAGCTCTCCAATAAATGATTTGTTTTATGACTCCAGAAAAATGGGTCGAGTTAATCATCTACATGACCCTGGTCCTCTTCCAATGGCAGGCGGATGAGGAAGGTAAATGTGGTCTCTAAGAAGCATGTGGAACCTGCTGTATAAAAAATTAAATTAAATTAAAAAAAAAAGAAGCATGTGGACATTCACAGCAGGAGGAAACCATCAAAATTGGAGTGCTACACTCTGTAATGGTTATATGGGAAAAGAATCTAAAAATGAGTGGGTATATGTCTTTGTATAACAGATTCACTTTGCCGTACACCTGAAACCAACACAACATTGTAAATCAAGTATACCCAAAGAAAGATTAAAAAAAATTTTTTTCTGCCGAAACTTTAAAAAATAAATAAAAACTAAAATAAAAGAGGATAAAAGAATAATTAATGACAAAGCACACAAAATCCTTTTTTTTCCCAAAAAAACGGTGCAGGCAAACAATTTTAAAAGTACTCTTTGTATATCAACTATATTTCAATTTTTTAAAAGTACATTTTGATCTGAAAAGTCTTTGCGCATTTACTAGTCACATAACTCTAAAAAAA